>NC_137100.1:61242950-61417950 GCF_949357685.1 Gobio gobio | reverse complement strand
GCATTAACTTCTTGAGCAATTTGAGCTCCAGTAGCTCGTCTGTTTGATCACACAGGCCAGCCTTCGCTCCCCACGTGCATCAATGAGCCTCGGCCGCCCATGACCCTGTCGCCGGTTCTCCACTGTTCCTTCCTTGGAGCACTTTTGATAGAGACTGACCACTGCAGACCGGGAACAGCCCACAAGAGCTGCAGTTTTGGAGATGCTCTGACCCAGTCGTCTAGCCGTCACAATCTGGCCCTTGTCAAACTCGCTTAAATCCTTACGCTTGCCCATTTTTCCTGCTTCTAACACATCGACTTTGAGGACAAAATGTTCGCTTGCTGCCTAATATATCCCACCCACTAACAGGCGCCGTGATGAATAGGTCTACTACTATATACTATATGTGACCCTGGACCACAAAGTCAGTCATAAGTCGCACGGGTATATTTGTGGCAATTGATATTAAGTAAAGATCATGTTCCATGAAGATATTTTGTAAATTCCCTACTGAATATATATTATATATGTATTATTATTAGTAATATGTGTCGCTAAGGACTTCACTTGGACAGCTTTAAAGGCGATTTTTTTAGGATTTTTTTTGCACCCTTTAGATTCCAGATTTTTAAATAGCTGTATCTCGGTCCTATCCGAACAAACCATACATCAATGGAAAGCTTATTTATTCAGCTTTCAGATGATTTATAAATCTCAATTAAAAAAAAAGACCCTTATGACTGGTTTATAGCAAATCTCAAATGCCTGATTTTTTTTATTTCATTGTAAAATTTATCTAAATTATCGCCTAGCTCTTTATATAAAGTTGTATATGTAAGTATATCCAACTTTATCTGTATATACTCAACATGTGTACTAAAATAGCAAATCTCAACTGCTTGTATTGTCGCAAAATGTACACTATATTTCCTCACGGCCCTAATCTGCTAAATGCGACTATAAGGCATGAAGATATTAAGATAAAAACATCAACTTCATGATTTTCTGTAAATCTGCTTTGAAGCAATTTTGTGTGTTAGTATTTTTACATCAGTTTTGCACCCTCTGCTGGTTCGGTGGATCAGTGTGGGCCTAACCAATGGGCTTAAGTCTGTGAAGGATCCTAATGAATATTCATAACCCTGAGTCTAGCCTCTTTAAGACATGCTGCTGTCAATGTCAGCCCGATAAGTCGGATGTTTGAAGCATGAGTGGAGTTTTAATCTGTGTACCTTTGTTGCAGTTTAATGAGTGAGAAGCGCCAGCATGTGCTTTATACATCCAATAGATACGTAAGAGGGGATTTAAGCACACACACACTTTAAACATCAGAGACTGTGACGATTTTGGCTGCTTCTCTCTTTGATGTTTCAGAGCTGCGGTTTCATTTTGGCCTTGATCCCCTTTTAATCTTCACATACACAAATTCAGAACACACACACACACACACACACACACACTCACACACACACAGAGGATCCACAGGAAAAGAGGTCGGATGAACATGTCACTATTGTTCCCCTGCAGTCTGCTGAAGAATGAGGCTGATTTCCAGGAAGATGAGCAATATGGCATGTAATAATTTATAGCCTCATTAAATTAAAGGACTGGATTCTCTTCTCTCTCAGTCTGACTGTCTATTTTCAGGTGGCTTTTTTCATCTTCCTGCAGTTGGCGGTCTAATTTTCTCTCTCTTACTGTGAAAAATCCTTTTAATGATTGATGCACAGGGTTTATAAACTGATTAATGCCATTGTTTTAAAGGCCATTCTCGGGCGTGACCTTTAACCCATATGCCGCTACGATGATGTGTCATTTGAAATGAAATACCGCTCTGAGTGTTAAAAATAGGAGGTGAATCGGTAGGCGTTATTCAAACATTTGAAACAATAGTGGAACCCACTTTATATTAGGTGGTCTTAACTACTATGTAGGCCTACTAATGTTTGAATGCACTTCTTGTGTACATACACGATTTAACATTGTACTTACATTTTTTAAAACATACGTGCATGTAATTACATCTGTAATTCATTTCTGTAATTACATTTATGATTACACTGTTTACCCATCCCTAACACCTAACCCTACCCTTAAACTTACCCATACCACCACACTTGTCCCTAACTTTACCCTTAAACTTACTCATACCACCACACCTATCCCTAACTTTACCCTTAAACTTACTCATACCACCACACATGTCCCTAACTTTACCCTTATACTTACTCATACCACCACACCTGTCCCTAACTTTACCCTTAAACTTACTCATACCACCACACCTGTCCCTAACTTTACCCTTAAACTTACTCATACCACCACACCTGTCCCTAACTTTACCCTTATACTTACTCATACCACCACACCTGTCCCTAACTTTACCCTTATACTTACTCATAACGCCACACCTATCCCTAACTTTACCCTTAAACTCACCCATACCTCCACACCTGTCCCTAACTTTACCCTTAAACTTACTCATACCACCACACCTGTCCCTAACTTTACCCTTAAACTTACTCATACCACCACACCTGTCCCTAACTTTACCCTTATACTTACTCATACCGCCACACCTGTCCCTAACTTTACCCTTAAACTTACTCATACCACCACACATGTCCCTAACTTTACCCTTAAACTTACTCATACCACCACACCTGTCCCTAACTTTACCCTTATACTTACTCATACCGCCACACCTGTCCCTAACTTTACCCTTATACTTACTCATACCGCCACACCTGTCCCTAACTTTACCCTTAAACTTACTCATACCACCACACCTGTCCCTAACTTTACCCTTAAACTTACTCATACCTCCACACCTGTCCCTAACTTTACCCTTATACTTACTCATACCACCACACCTGTCCCTAACTTTACCCTTATACTTACTCATAACGCCACACCTGTCCCTAACTTTACCCTTATACTTACTCATACCACCACACATGTCCCTAACTTTACCCTTAAACTTACTCATACCACCACACATGTCCCTAACTTTACCCTTATACTTACTCATACCACCACACCTGTCCCTAACTTTACCCTTATACTTACTCATAACGCCACACCTGTCCCTAACTTTACCCTTAAACTCACCCATACCACCACACCTGTCCCTAACTTTACCCTTAAACTTACTCATACCACCACACCTGTCCCTAACTTTACCCTTAAACTTACTCATACCACCACACCTGTCCCTAACTTTACCCTTAAACTTACTCATACCACCACACATGTCCCTAACTTTACCCTTAAACTTACTCATACCACCACACCTGTCCCTAACTTTACCCTTATACTTACTCATACCGCCACACCTGTCCCTAACTTTACCCTTATACTTACTCATACCACCACACCTATCCCTAACTTTACCCTTAAACTTACCCATACCACCACACCTGTCCCTAACTTTACCCTTATACTTACCCATACCACCACACCTGTCCATAACTTTACCCTTATACTTACTCATACCACCACACCTGTCCCTAACTTTACCCTTAAACTTACTCATACCACCACACCTGTCCCTAACTTTACCCTTAAACTTACTCATACCACCACACCTGTCCCTAACTTTACCCTTAAACTTACTCATACCACCACACCTGTCCCTAACTTTACCCTTAAACTTACTCATACCACCACACCTGTCCCTAACTTTACCCTTAAACTTACTCATACCACCACACCTGTCCCTAACTTTACCCTTAAACTTACTCATACCTCCACACCTGTCCCTAACTTTACCCTTAAACTTACTCATACCACCACACCTATCCCTAACTTTACCCTTAAACTTACCCATACCACCACACCTGTCCCTAACTTTACCCTTATACTTACCCATACCACCACACCTGTCCCTAACTTTACCCATATACTTACTCATACCACCACACCTGTCCCTAAATTTACCCTTAAACTTACTCATACCACCACACCTGTCCCTAACTTTACCCATATACTTACTCATACCACCACACCTGTCCCTAACTTTACCCTTAAACTTACTCATACCTCCACACCTGTCCCTAACTTTACCCTTAAACTTACTCATACCACCACACCTGTCCCTAACTTTACCCTTAAACTTACTCATACCTCCACACCTGTCCCTAACTTTACCCTTAAACTTACTCATACCACCACACCTGTCCCTAACTTTACCCATATACTTACTCATACCACCACACCTGTCCCTAACTTTACCCTTAAACTTACTCATACCACCACACCTGTCCCTAACTTTACCCTTAAACTTACTCATACCTCCACACCTGTCCCTAACTTTACCCTTAAACTTACCCATACCACCACACCTGTCCCTAACTTTACCCTTAAACTTACCCATACCACCACACCTGTCCCTAACTTTACCCATATACTTACTCATACCACCACACCTGTCCCTAACTTTACCCTTAAACTTACTCATACCACCACACCTATCCCTAACTTTACCCTTGCAATTTTCTGTATGCATGATATGCCTGGATCAGTGCTATTTTAGTATGATTTGTATACCATTATTGTATTTATTAATATTTTGAATTTTCTTTTAATATTTCCAGATTTTTTTATTTTTTATTTTGTGCAGTTTTTTTTCCTTCTTTTTTTTCTATTTAGCTTTAATTCAGTTTAAGTCATTTTAGTACTTCAACTTAAACTCATTTTATTTTGGTTAATTGCTAAGGGGCTGTTTCTCATTTTTGTGTAAGTATTTCATCTAATATTTACATTTTGTTGTATTTTATTCTAGCTTTATTTCAATTAATGATTTTTTTTTAACTCATTCCCTGCCAGCGTTTTTTTTTTTTTTTTTTTTCATGTTGCCAGCCACCGGCAACATTTTTGATCATTTTAACAAACATGTTATAGCCCCCAGAATATTTAGTAATATGAATATCGGAACATGCAATATATCAAAAGAAATATGTCAGACTATCAGCTTTTAAGGGAAAAAAAACTGTTTTATTCTAGCTTCATGCATTTTGATTAATCAACACATGAATATGGGTAAGTTTCATAAAAAAAGCTACATTTGCAAACTTTTTTTTTCTTTTCAAAGAATACAATGTGTATAAGCCTTGCTTTTATCGCTTGTTTCTGCTCTCTTTTTGCTTGTGTTTTGATCTGGAGATTCTGTCCTCTTTCAGAAGATCTGTCATAGCGCTTCCTACCGTATAACAGTGAAAACATGGATAGCTGGAAAATTCAGTCAGTGGAAAGAGTAAAATCTAAAGTAAATTCAGTCAAATCTAAAGTAGATTTGAAGTAAAATCCTATGTACACTACCAGTGGACCAGCCAACACAAAAATTCAGATGCACAGAATTAATATCCGTTTTATATCAATATTCGAATCAATATTTTCAAACAATGTAAGTTTAATTAGGCTGTATGTAAAACTATGTAAAAGTATATTTAATAGGCTACTCAATCAAAAGATTAAACACAATTACAATTATACTTAATTATACTTTTAAGAATATCTTGATCAAAAGATAGATTACAAGTATAGGCCAAATACACTTATACCTTAATATTCTACATTTCCCCAAATGTTCAGTAGACAGGGCACACTGCTCAGAATACTGTATCCCACAATGCAATGTGCTCAACTTCACCTGCCATTTCCAATGTAAATCAATTGGACTGTCAAAAGATAAGATGTTTGCACAAAAGTGTATTTCTAATATTATAACTGGACAAATGAAAAGAAATGCTGAATTAAACATGAGATCATCTGACAGTAAATTAGCATACTAGTGTTCAAACATTTCACCATGAAGTAATACGGTTACACTTACTGTTTTTAAATAGCTGGCAGTATATAGTAAAGTCTAGTATTGATTCTGAACATCCGCTGTGTTTGTCTGTGTTGCAGCTGCGCCGGGTGGAGATGAGGTGGCGCTGTACGTGGGCATCGTGATGGCGGTGGTCATGTGTCTGGTCGTCTCTGTTATCGTGGCTCTGCTCGTGTATCGCAAGACGCACCGGCGATTTCACTCTGACATCATCGACTCGTCTGTGCTGAACGGCGGCTTTCAGCCTGTCAACATCAAACAGGCTCGCTCAGGTGAGACTATCATCCGTCAGTGGAAATCTGAAAGCTTTTTTTGTAAAGAAATTATTACTTTTATTAAAAAAGGATGCATTAAAGTGACAGTAAAGACATTTATAACGCTACAAAAATTTTATTTCAAATAAATGCTGTTCTTTTTAACTTTCTGTTAATCAAAGAATCCTGATTAAAAAAAACATGATACAAAACAAAAATATGAAGCAGCACTACTGTTTTTCAACATTGTTTCTTGAGCAGCAAATCTTTAAAAAAGTTATTTTAATATTTCACCGTATTACCGTTTTACTGTATTTTTCATCAAATAAATGTAGTCTTAAGGCCCGTTCACACCAAGAACGTTAAAGCAATACGCCAACTTTTTTTGAAAATAGGCTCATTTTCTGACTCCCCTAGAGTTAAACAGTTGAGTTTTACCGTTTTCGAATCCATTCAGCCGATCTCCGGATCTGGCGGTTGCACTTTTAGCATATTACTCAGCGTCTGAAAATAGTCCCCAGCACGCTCTCTGTGTAAGCAGGTTGTCACGTTGGTTATGTTGACGGAAGTTCGCTTATTTTCAGGCGCTGTGTAATATCATTGCGCCGCTGCACCTGCGGTAAGGCACAAAGTTCCTTGATCATTACGCAGGAGTGAGAGTATAGCTCCTAGCCATATCGGTCTAGAAAATCGCAACTTTTCATTTTCCGTCGGTCTTAGTACACAATGTAACTACAGAAGAGTCAAGTTTTAAATAGGAAAAATATCAAAACTCTTTGGTCATTTTTGAGCGAGATGCTAACGGTCTAATCAGATGTTCCTTTAACTATAAAGATAACTATCTTAGCGTCCACACCAGCGGACAATATTGTTCTATTTATTCTAAGCGCGTGCTTGTCTGCCGCTTTAAATGCTCGAGCTTGTTACAGCAGGATGGATTCTGATTGGCTGTCAATGTTTTTATCGTTCATCAGCTGGATAAAATCCTTCTGATTCCAACGATATCGTTTCTCTACATCGTTATCGTTAAAGCTGTGGTGTGAACTCTGCTATTCTTTAGACCGATTTTTAGAAATGTATCTTTATCGTTATCTTTATCTTTATAGTTATCGTCCTTGGTGTGAACTGGACTTTAGTGAACATAAGACAAAATACAATCTAGGGTCACAAAATGAAATTATTCAATGAATGTATTAAAAAATAATTGTAATATATTTAAACCATACATATTTATTATGCACTGAAATGACTGTTCAGTGAAATGACGTTTTTTTTTCATTTATCTCAGAATTGCATGATATTAAGTCGCAATTGTGAGTTATAAAGTCAAAATTATTTTTTTAAATGTTTTATTCTGTGGCGGAAACAAGCTTCCATAGTTGGTAGAATTTGGATTTTGGAATAATCGGCAGACTTTCTTTTGTCTGCAGAACAAAACACATAATTGTGTTCTGCACAACTACACCTTTAAACATAAATGTAACTATTTTAAAACATGAGTGTCTTTTGTCATATTGGGTTGAAGGGGATTTTAGGCACTGTAAATCACTCTATTACATGCAGAGGTCCTAGACTTCTGAGGGCCCTAAGCAAAACTTTGTAAGGGGGCCCCTGTCAATGCGTTCATTAAAACCCAAAAATGAGTGGACAACCGTGAGTGGAAAGAGTCCGTAATACCATAAAAAATTAAATGACAAACAATAGGACAACTGCAATAGAAAAAAGATAAAAATGAAATCAATTTGGCCTACTTATAATAATAGCCTTTACAGAAATTGAATAAAGTAATCAACTTTAAAAATTAAACTCCATATGAATTAAATATAGGCTACATTAACTCTTATTAAAGTTACTAAAGTTATTCTGTGAGGAACAGTGAATTATTCTCCCGTTTTCTTTTGTTTGATTAGTGCTGTCAATCGATTAAAAAATTAACTTGATTAATTACACTTTTTTTTGTTTTTGAAAAAGTGTTTTCCCCCTCCCTGATTTCTTATTTTTTGCATGTTTGTCACACTTAAAAGTTTCAGATCATCAAACTAATTTAAACATTAGTCAAAGATAACACAAGTAAACACAAAATGCAGTTTTTAAATGAAGGTTGTTATTATTAAGGGAAAACAAAATCCAAACCTACATGGCCCTGTTTGAAAAAGTGTTTGCCCCACCTAAGTTCAGAGTTCAGTTTCTCTAGCCACACCCAGGCCTGATTACTGCCACAGCTGTTCTCAATCAAGAAATCCCTTCAATAGGACCTGCCTGACTAAGAAGTAGACCAAAAGATCTACAAAAGCTAGACTTAAAAAGCTTAAATGAGAAAGAAAGTAATTGGGATCTATCAGTAGAGATGGCAAAATTAGGCTTCCTGAACCACTGAGACCTCGCAGCCCATTGCTTCACCAAAAGGTTCATTACCTGAAGCTTCATTCATCATTGCTCACTAGTGACACCTAGCTACTGTACAAAGAAATAGCAGACAAATCCATTAATCCTGAGCCAATGACCTGAGCAGACATTTGTCCATTGCCTGGGTATAAAATAAAATATGTATCTTTGTCTGTCTGACTTTACTTGCACAAAGACAACTGTCAGACACACTGTTAATTAATTATTTATTTATTTATACTGTGATCAACCGTGCTATCCAGCAGATGCCAAAGGACACCTAATAATAGAGGAAAACTCTATTAGAGAAAAACAATCTTACCTAATAGTATTAATGTAGTACACTGTAGTATAATAGCATAATGTAATAATATATAGCCCTAACACATATTAACCACAATAACGACAATGACACAACTCTCTGACACTCACACTTCTACTACTCCTGACACTTCTCTGAAACGCCACAACAACCACAAGGTGGCGCAGGTTTCGAACCCGAGGCGACACTCAGACCGAACCGATGATGTATCCCACACAAACCGGGGCCTCGTTTGCCATTGGTCATGTGATTTCTCCATTAACAACACAAGCCTCGAATCGGGGCTTCATCTGGCACACCCATTTATGCTCGATACAAGCTCCAACGACTCGGTTCAAATGTCACATCACTATCTATCAGTCTGGAAAAGGTTATAAAGCCATTTCTAAAGCTTTGGGACTCCAGCGAGCCACAGTGAGAGCCATTATCTACAGATGGCGAAAACATGGAACAGTGGTGAACCTTCGTAGGAGTGGCCGGCCGGCCGAACAAAATTACCCCAAGAGAGCGCAGCGACGACTCACCCAAGAGGTCACAAAAGACCCCACAACAACATCCAAAGAACTGCAGGCCTCACTTGCCTCAGTTAAGGTCAGTGTTTATGACTCCACCATAAGAAAGAGACTGGGCAAAAATGGCCTGCATGACAGAGTTCCAAGACGAAAACCACTGCTGAGCAAAAAGAATATCAAGGCTCGTCTCATTTCTGGCCAGAAAACATCTTGATGATCCCCAAGACTTTTTGTGGACTAGAGATGCGCGGATGGGCTATTATTTCATCTGCAACCGCCGAGCACAAAACTCATCATCCGTGGCCATCCATCCGCACCAACGTTTTTTGACCAATTTTCAAAGCCGCACCCGCCTAACTCTACGCATTCATGTCAGGGTGACGACTAGGGCGAGCCTGAAGAAATTAAACCGTTAATTTTGACTGGGTGGGAAGAGAGCGCGTCTTTTTCAGGCTGACATTACAATTCACTTTATACCAGCAGGCCTAACGATCATATAAGAAACAAACTATTGAGCCTCGATATTAAAGAAACGAAAGTCCACCGCACAACAGTGCAACGTGCATGTTCCCAAAACTTGCCTGCTTGCCTTGCACGTCTAATCAATGGGCAAAGTTTTCAGACTATTTTTTTTACCTTCTTTTTTTGCTGTGGATGTTATTGAGCTTGTAGGAGTTTAGCTTGTGCGTTCTTCTGAACATCTCGCGTTGCCATTGCCCGAAGTCATTTCTGATATCACTCTATAATCTGTCTCTCTTTTAAATGGCTATTCCCTGAGTGTTAGGCTACAATGACTGGCGGTTCTAAAATATAACTGATATTGAAACAAAATAACCCAGGCAGTCTCATCTACGAGACGTTTAGGCCTCCATACTGACATCTGGGCTCATAGCTTGCAGGTTTGCTTAGTGGCCTACCAGGCGCTGCAACGATATTTAACAATATTTAACTATTCATTTTTTTTTTTCATTTGATTGGTTCAACCACCACCCGCCCGAATTTAATTACAATATTATTTTTCGTCACGTTTTCGTTATTTTATCCACGGCTGTAACCGCCAACTGCGCATCTCTACTGTGAACTGACAAGACAAAAGTTGAACATTTGGAAGGTGTGTGTCCCATTACATCTGGTGTAAAAGTAACACCGCATTTCAGAAAAAGAACATCATACCAACAGTAAAATATGGTGGTGGTAGTGTGATGGTCTGGGGCTGTTTTGCTGCTTCAGGACCTGGAAGACTTTCTGTGATAAATGGAACCATGAATTCTGCTGTCTACCAAAAAATCCTGAAGGGGAATGTAGGGCCATCTGTTTGTGACCTCAAGCTGAAGCGAACTTGGGTTCTGCAGCAGGACAATGATCCAAAACACACCAGCAAGTCCACCTCTGAATGGCTGAAGGAAAAACAAAAGGAAGACTTTAGAGTGGCCTAGTCAAAGTCCTGACCTGAATCCTATTGAGATGCTGTGGCATGGCAGTCCACGAGTTCGCACTTACATATAATTTATAGAGAGTAATTTAATGCGTATTTGGCGTGCTGTCCGGGGGGAGGGCTTCCAGCTCGGAACTAGGCCCAAACCCAGAGTACCCCCGTATATGTAAGTGGTTTTAGAGTTAAAAGGGGTGGCGAAGGGGTGGTGGAAGGGTTGCTGATAACTGTCAACAAACGGAGGTAGGACTGCTGCGTGTATAAATACCTCTATTGTTGATTAGCTGAGTGCTCTCCACCTGTGTCAATTATCTGAACATGCTTCTCCCGAACCTTGTTAATAAAACATAATTTCATGCTCGAAAACCCTCCAAGTGGGTTGGATGGGCCAAAATTCCTCCACAGCGCTGTAAACGACTCATTGCAAGTTATTGCAAATGCTTGATTGCAGTTGTTGCTGCTAAGGGTGGCTCAACCAGTTAGTTGACTCTTGACAGGAACTCTGCTTCCGCAACGATTACGTATTTCCAGTTATTGTGTGAAAGGTCTAGAGACCCTTTTAACATTTCCGGGTTTCTCAGAGCGGAAGTCGTCATAGTTGGGTCAACTATTATAGTTGTGAATGAGAGAATACATTAAAAAATGTTTGGTGTGCCCATTTGCTCAAATAGCAAAAGAAAAACGCCACAATAGTGATTTCACAACTTTCAAATAGAGGGAAAAAATAGTGAGATTGATAACGGCAGTCAAAAGAGAGAAATAGGTAAATTTTTACCATCACTCCCATAGACGCTGCATTAGAAACGCCCTCACAGCAGTGGTAACTTGTTTTTTTGTAATTTGATGCAAAAGTAATAATATGCAAAGAATTAGTGTTATAAATGTACATACATAAAAACGATGCAGGATTTACGATACTGATGACCGTTAAAACGCATCATCACAGTCTGTAAAAAGGGTCTAGGGCTGAATCCGAAATCTCCCCGTAAACCGTCCTTCACTATTCCCTACGTTAGTCAACTAAAGCCGGGTGCACACTGTGCGATTCATAATAGTCCTTCACGATTGTTCCTTGTCAGGCTGTACGAACATGATCCCCGCTGTAAGCCATGTCACACTGTAAGATCTAAGTAGTCATTAATGTCAGACTGTACGATAGTCATGGCGCGCTAAAAACAGACGCACGCAAGAAAACTCGTCCGGAGTTTTATATCATCAATCAATGACACGTTCTGTGTCTGAGAGCTGCATTACACGCCGGATTGAAATGATGGCTACAAAGAAATCTCAAGCGCTCATTTTGGTCATGGTTTGTCTTGAAAAACGAAGATAATTTGACGGTCGTCGTAGGAGAAGTCACACTGCAGGACCGTGCGCCAAATCTTCTGACACTGCCAGAATTTCGTCTGAGGTCAAATTTGATCACAGCGGTCATTAAAGGGGGGGTGAAATGCTGTTTCATGCATCCTGAGCTTTTTACACTGTTAAAGACTTGGATTCCCATCCTAAACATGGACAAAGTAAAAAAAAAAAAAGTTGGACGTTTGATGGAGTATTTCTGTGCCAAAAATACTCGTTTTTTTTCGAGTATGGGTAGATGTGACGTCAGATGTGCAAAATGTCCTTGTAAGGGCAGTACGGGCTCTTCTCCCAGAAGGGCGCACGTGCGACTAGAGCGAGAGAGCAAACGCTTTAGGGAAGCCGGCCGCCCTGCTGTCATAGGACTTCACGAAATCAACAATGTCACCAAAGACGTGTGTTTTTGGTTGTCATGGCAAGACAACCCTGCACAGCTTCCCAAAGAACCCAGCGTTAATGGGACAGTGGATGGAGTTTGTTTTTCCGGAGCAGCAACAGAGTTGTGCAAGTGTTTGTTTGTTCCCTGAATTTCAGCAACGATAGTTTATAAACAAGGTACAGTTCAACTCCGGATTTGTAGCTCGTCTAATGCTGAAAGATAGAGCGGTCCCAGCGATTAAGGTTCACGGTTGCGCGTTAGAAGCAGGTGGTGAGTAAAACTCACTTCAAATGTCTTTGTGTTGTTAGCTATCGATTCCATTGTTTTTCTATGTAAACATGCATAGCTCAACGCAATAGTTGCGCACGCTCGTCATTCTTTAGCTCCGCCCAAACGATACGCCCCCAGCCGCTCGGCTTTTCTCGGAAAGACTCGTACAGCGTATCTTTCTTTTATAAATATAATAAAACTAAAGACTTTTTGGAGATATGAAGGATGCAATACTACTCTATAGGCAGTCAAGATTGACATGAGATTGACTGAAAATGAGTGTTTCACCCCCCCTTTAATCGGCTGCCGGTGAACATGTCAAACTAACGATCAGAGACTTCCGATTTTAACCTAGGTTCAGAGGAATCTTTTAGGATTTGCAAAATTTGTCTCAGACGGCAAAATCGTGGCCAAAATCGCACAGTGTGCACCCGGCTTAATATAGTTCACTTGAAGGAGTGAATGAAAACGAGTGTGTGAAGTCGGACATTAATTGAGTGTACATCGGTTGTACACTCGTTATTGCAGTGCAATGTGGGATTTGAGGGTATAGGGGGGCGATTTCGGATTCAGCCTAGGATTTGGTGTGGGGGAGGGGTTAGGATTAGGGGTGGGGTTAGGATTAGGCAATCAGGTAGCAACTTCAATGAGGGGGGGTTTAATCATTTGGCAAGGGATCGAAATTCGGCACAACACCGGCACTGATTACATGCAAATCACTATAACGCACATCCTTGAGTGGATTATTGCTTTAGTAAAACATTCAAACGCGCTATTCAGAGAGAATCTCTCTTACTGCTGATTTCAGTCAATGCAACACTTTCAGCAAGGAACTGTGGGAGTGTGTGTGTGTCACCGTAAGACACAGGAATGATTAAAATTCCAATCAAGTGGTGAACGGAATGGAAGGCAGTGTTCCGGTGTTAAATTGTGTGGTGTGTGTGTGTGTGTGTGTGTGAGTGAGAGAGAAACTCAGGTGACATTTCATCTGAAGAACATTAGAATGCCTGTCACTCTCCAACCCGAACAGGTTATCATTAATGAAGAATCGTCGTTCTGCTCGCTCTCGTATTGTCTCGCTTTTCTCCCCATTTTCTCGCTCGTTTCCTCTGTTAATTAAACATGAAGCGGGCTGTAGGTGTAAATGGCACCCTGTCAGGGCGGAAGCGCCGTGCGGAGGACGCTAACGAATGATTTGATAAATACAGAGGTAGATGTTTTGATGGTAAAGCGAGACGTTCCACATCCGTCAGTTCTCCTGTTTTGCTCCGTTGAAGATCTTTCCCGCCAGAGGCTGCAGATTTGGATGCGTTTACATCGGCAGGTGTGATGCAATGCAGTGCGGTTTACACCTTCTCGCCAATCATGATGAATAACTTTAAAGTGAGCATCAGGAGTGTGAGCACTCGCAGTGAGTAATGCTCACACCTGAGTAACTAGAGAGAGAAAGAAAGAGCGCTGGTGTGCAGTGACAATCCTCTGTTTAGTCACTGTTGGAAGCTGAATGTTAATGAGCAATCAGTATGGAGATTACCAGCCGCTGGCTATAAGAGTCCTTTACCAGCTCACACACACACACACACACACACACACACACACTGATTTCATTTCAAAACAGCACACAACAGAAAAACATACAAGGAATAGGTCACCCAAAAAAGTCATTCTGCATTGTGTTATGTTGGTGCAAACACGAATGGCTTTTTGCATTGCACGGATCGCAGAAGGAGATGTTTGGCAGGGTCACAGAGCTTCTCCATTCCAGACAATAAAAGGGGATCTTAGCTATGTTTACATCCAAGTTATGCAGAATATCTCAAAAACATTTATGAATAAAGCAGTGTTTCGTCTGAATGTTGTTTCAAAATTGTCACTTCTAGGGAAATTAAAAAGAAGGCTTTTTTATGTAATGTGTGTGTAGACGAAATGAAACCGGTTATTCTAAATGAAAATAACCAAGTACAATATGTCAGTTTAAATATGAAGAATGACATCGAGCATTCAAAAAGAAATGAATACTTTTATACTGCAAGGATGATGAAAAGGTACAATAAAGACATTTGTAATGTTATAAAACAGTTACTGTTCTTTTGAACTTTCTATTCATCCAAGAATCCAGAAATAAATGTATCACGGTTTCCTCAAAAATATTGGCACAACTGTTTTCAACATTGATAATCATAAATGTTTCTTGAGCAGCAAATCATCATATCAGAATGATTTCTGAAGGATCATGTGACATGGAGTAATGATGCTGAGAATACAGCTTTGATCACAGGAATAAATTACATTTTACAATATATTCACATAGAAAACAGTCATTTTAAATTGAACATTATTAAAAATACAGTAGTGTATTTAATAACCTGATAGATCTAGATGTGTTAAATGGATTTGGCTATAAATCCCTCCCACCCTTCTTCCTTCCATCCATCCATCCCTCCCTCATTCATCCATCCCTCCCTCAACCATCCAACCAAACCTTTCCATCCATCCAACCATCCCTAATCCATCCCTCTATCCATCCCTACCTCCCTCCATCCATCTATCCATTCACCCAACCTTCTCTCCCTCCCTCCCTCCCTCCATCCAACCATCCCCCATCCCTACCTCCATCCATCCAACCAACCATCAATCATCCAACCGTTTCTCCATCCATCCATCCATCCATCCATCCATACATCCATCCATGCCTCTCTCTCCCTCCCTCCCTCCATTCAACCATCCCTCATCCATCCATCCCTCTATCCATCCCTACCTACTAGACATGTGCCGGTAAACGGTAATACGATATACCGCAATAATGAACATGCACAATATTGTTATCGTGGGCACTTCAAAATACCGTGAATAATTATTTATTACGAATTATTCAGATTTTTAGAATGAATTTTAAGAATACTTAACCCATCAACCGTTTAAAATGAACAACACGTCAAAGAGGAACGCACTGATGTAAATAGACCGTGCATGAGCCGAGCACATGGCGGAATGAGGAGACGTGCTGAAGTGCACATTCATTCTTCGACAGCAGAGGGCGCTGACAGAACAGCAGAAATGCAGTCGTTTCCCCAGTAATCATATAACCTAATACATAATACTTAAAGACTTAAGGCTATTCATTTTCAAACTTGAATTTTATATTTTAATCTGGACTAAATGACATGCCCTAGATATTGTTTGAATATGTTCTGACTGTTGTTCAATCACACACTTTACAAGGCTCCAGTATTTAACATTAGTTCCTTCATTAACAAACTGACAATGAAAAATACTTCTAAAGCATGTATTAATCTTAGTTAAATGTACATTTCAGCATGCCTATTGTTCTTTATAATTCTTTTGCACTTTAATCTGTTTTAAATATTTGTTTAATTTATACATTTTTGTGTATTGCTTTATTGTATTTAAATGTTTGGTTCTTTTGTTATAAGAAAGTGATTTAACCTGTTATAGTATGACAACACTTTTTTTGCAACTTATTTCAATATCGTGATAATACCGTATACCGTGATAAAAGCTTCAGCAATTAATCGCAACATGAAAATTTGATACCGGCACATGCCTACTACCTACCTACATCCATCCATCCATCCACCCATCCAACCCTCTCCCTCCATCCATCCATGCCTCTCTCTCTTTCCCTCCCTCCATCCAACCATCCCTCATCCATCCATCCCTCTATCCATCCCTACTTCCCTCCATCCATCCATCCAACCTTCTCTCACTCCCTCCATCCAACCATCCCTCTGTCCATCCCTCCATCCAACCATCTATCATCCAACCTTTTCTCCATCCATCCATCCATCCCTCTCTCCTTCATCCATCCATCCCTCCCTCCCTCCATCCAACCAACCAACCATCCATCCATCCAAACAACCTTCTCTCACTCCCACCCTCCCTCCATCCAACCATCTATCATCCAACCTTTTCTCCATCCATCCATCCATCCATCCATCCCTCTCTCCCTCATCCATCCATCCCTCCATCCATCCAACCAACCAACCATCCATCCATCCATCCATCCATCCATCCAAACAACCTTCTATCACTCCCACCCTCCCGCCATCCATCCAACCAACCATCCCACCCTCCCTCCATCCATCCATCCCTACCTCCATCTATCTATCCATCCAGCCATCCATCCAACCTTCTATCACTCCCACCCTCCCTCTATCCATCCATCCATCCATCCAACATCCATTCATCCATCCATCCAACATCCATTCATCCAATCTATCCATCCATCCATCCTCAATCATCCGTCCGTACGTACGTACATACATACATACATACATAATCCATTTTATAGTAATTTCATGTGTGTGTGTGTGTGTGTGTCTGCAGCGGATTTGCTGGCCGCAACCCCTGACCTGTCCACAGCGGCGGCGCTGTATCGTGGTCCAGTTTATGCCCTCCATGACATCTCAGACAAAATCCCCATGACCAGCTCCCCTCTGCTGGAGCCGCTGCCGCTTCCCAACCTCAAGATCAAAGTCTACAACTCCTCCGGCACGGTGACCCCTCAAGAGGACATGACCTCTGACCTCTCCGCCACCCTTTCCCCCAAAGTCACCCACTCTCTTTTGGACAGCGACCCCATGACCCCACGCAACCAGACGCTGGCACGCACACGGGATCCCACGTGCACAGCGTTAGGGTCGTTTAACTCGCTGGGAGGTCATCTGATCATTCCCAACTCAGGTGAGATCGCACAGGCATGCACACACATCTCATTTATGAATGATTTATGATGCACAATCACACTCTGGTCCTCACTGAGTGTCCAGCATATTTACGAATCACCGTGTGATGTAATTTATGATGATTAATTGATTGTGTTGATAGTCCTACATTAGTCTAATTAAGGCATATGGCTGGAATGGATTCCAGTAAGATGCAATGGAAATGTCACATTCACAATCTCGTGCTGAGGATGCAGTGACAGTGATAAATTAATCGAGAGGATGGCAGGATCAGCGGGAACTAGTAATTCATGTTATGAACTGACACATAACACTCTGACATCTGTCTGTCTGTCTGTATGTCTGTTTATCTATCCATCTATCCGTCTATCTAATCTATCAGGTGTGAGTTTGTTGGTTCCAGCTGGTGCGATTCCTCAGGGTCGTGTGTACGAGATGTTTGTGACCGTACAGAGGACAGAGAGCATGAGGTAAAAAAACACACACACACACACACACACACACACACACACACATTGGGTTTTCATGTTTTATGGGGACTTCCATAGGCGTAATGGTTTTTATACCGTACATACCGTATATTCTATCCCCCTACACTGCCCCTGCCCCTAAACCTAACCCTCACAGGAGACATTCTGCATTTTTACATTTTCAAAAAACATCACTTAGTCTGATTTATAAGATGTTTTCCTCATGGGGACCTAAAAATGTCCCCACAAGGATGAGGATTTCGGATATTGCCATCTTTGTGGGGACATAACGTAGGGATTACCAGTCCACACACACACACACACACACACACAAACTGGTATAGTTGGTTTACAGGGACCTTCCATAGGTGTACTGTTTTTAATATTGTACAAACCATATATTCTATCCCCTTACACTAAACCTACCCATCACACAAAACAACACACACACACACACACACACACACACCTCACTGAGTGGAGGAATGGTGTTGTTTTCCAGGTAGAATATTATAAATTCCCAACATTTTACACATCACCTATGTAAAAATGGCATGAATGTGTTAAATGCTTAAAGGTCCTGTTCTTCGTGATCCCATTTTTCAAACTTTAGTTAGTGTGTAATGTTGCTGTTAGAGCATAAATAATACCTGTAAAATTATAAAGCTCAAAGTTCAATGCCAAGCGAGATATTTTATTTAACAGAAGTTCCCTTTCAAAGCCTACAGCGAACGGCCGGTTTGGACTACATCTCTGTACATCCTGCTTTAATGACGTCAGTAGAACAGTTTGTTGACTAACCTCCGCCCACAAGAATACGCAAAAAAGGGGGCGTGGTCTTGTTGCTCCCGCGTGGAGAATAGGAAGTGTTGCGTTCGGTTGCGTTTGTAGAGTGTGTTTGTCGCCATGTCGTCGAGACGCTGTTATTTTCATCCCGGAGTCAAATCACCTTTGTTTGGCTTTCCCAGGGACGCTGTACTTAGAGATCATTGAGCGCATGCATCTCCGTTATGGTGAGAGGCGCGACCTTTCCGGTAACGTGCGCTCTGCGTGCCCTAAGCTGCTGTCCAATCACAACACGGGAACCGCTGGCACAATCAGAACTCGTTACGTATTTCTGAAGGAGGGACTTCATAGAATAAGGAAATTCTCAAGCCGTTTTGAGGACAGTGAAAACAGCAGTATACAGATAAGTACATTGTGTGAAAAATATTGTGTTTTTTTACACGCGAAACATGAACACATGTTATATTGCACACTGTAAACACAATCAAAGCTTCAAAAAAACACGAAAAACGGGACCTTTAATTAAACGCTACCATTTAAAGGTTCGAGATGTACACATTGGGGCGGCAGTGGCTCAGTAGTTCATATAAGTTGTCTACAAACCGGAAGGTTGGTGGTTCAATCACCTGAACAAGTGTCGAGGTGTCCATGAGCAAGACACCGTCGAGCTGGATGGCGCCTTGCATGGCTGACACCGCCGTTGGTGTATGAATGGGTGGATGTGAGGCAATATGTAAAGCGCTTTTGATGGCCATGGGTCTGTTGAAAGCACTATATAAATGCAGTCCATTTACCATTACATATATAAAATATAAAGAAATTAATACTTAATACAAAAAAGACATTTAGAATGTTGCAAACGATTTCTATTTCAAATAAATGCTGATCTTTTGAACTCTCTGTTCATCAAAGAATCCTGAAATGTAATAATGAGTATCATTATTAATAATTGAGCACCAAGTTTACTTTTCCCAAACTTTTAACTGGTAGATGAATTCATTATTATCTTTCAAACAGTGCTGGTTGTCGTTGAGTGTGCTACTGTACCTTCTGACGTAGGCAAATGTCTTAAATATTCCTGTCTTTCTCAGGCCAGCGGTCGGTGACGGGGAGGCGGTGCTCAGTGCTGTGGTCAGCTGCGGTCCCGCGGGCGCTCTGTTGACCCGTCCCGTCATCCTAACTCTACACCACTGCTCGTACGCCCACTCTGACAACTGGCAAATCATCCTCAAGAGCCACACGCAGCAGGACCAATGGGAGGTGAGGAATTTTAATACGGGCCTATAGGACAGCCAGTGGCTGAATGAAAGCATCACAGCGAGAGGAATCAGGTCAGGGAAACTCTGGAGATGAGCTGCTCCATTTCAATAAACTACTTATCCTGCAGAGAGAGGGAAACATGACTGGAAAATAAATGTAACTATCAGTGAAGGCAGGCAGGGTAAATTGGCCTGCTGTGCATGGCAGGGTTCTACAAATAGACAACACAAAATTCAATTATTGCAAGAGTGGAGTGGGAAAAAGGATGGGGTGTATTTATCAGGAGGAATCTGCTTCCTTTATCAGGGCCGGGATTCCCTCACAATGTATGTGTGGACAGGTTTTTATTTCTATGGGGACCAAGTGTCCTGAAGAACCCGCGTTGTGGGGATATAGAAAACTTGCCAAAAATATCAAAAGAAATATTTATGTTGTGCAAAGAAAGTGAAACCTATTTTTAGGACTTTTAAAAGTGTTTGCATTTTGATGTTATTTTTATGATGGTTCAGTACAACCCTCCTCCACCCACAAAAATGACTATAAGAAAAAAATATAAATCATATATAATTAAATTGTAAGTATTTTTTACATCATTGGTTGTACTGCCTTTAATTTATTAAGATTAAAAATGTAAAACATTGTATTAAAAATGCTTTTTACAGTATGTTTTATGAGGATAAATATTGATGTAATCTATTTGTCTTGTATATGAATTGCTGTTGAATATGTTTCCGTCTTGGGAAGCACTTTGTTTGTGCTGCTTGACAAGAGAAGTTAATTTATTATTTTTTATTAATTTTATATTTCCTTTAATGATTAAAATAAAAATAAAATACATGATTAATGATCATTTTAAGGAATTTAATTATAAGGGGAAAATTGATTAATTTAATGCAACAGAATTTTGGTTAATGTTTGGAATGTGGTTAATCACTAATAATATGAATTGCTTTATTTAAAATTAATAATTTTATTCCACTTGTGTGTGTGTGTGTGTGTGTATATAGATGTATAGTATATAACGATGGATGGATGGATGGATGGATGGACGAACGGATGGATGGACAGATAGATAAATGATAGATGGGTGCATGGATGGATGGATGAATGGACAGATGGACAAATAAATGGATGGACAGATAGCTAAATGATAGATGGATGGAAAGACAGACGAACGGATGGATGGACAGATAGATAAATGATGGATGGATGGATGGATGGATGGATGGATGGATGACTGGACAGATGGACAATGGATGGATGGACAAACGAATGAATGGACAGATAGATAGATAAATGATAGATGAATGAATGGACAGACGGACAAACAAATGGATGGACAGATAGATAAATGATAGCTGGACAGACAGACGAACGGATGGATCGATAAATGATGGATGGATGGATGAATGGACAGATGGACGATGGATGGATGGACAGATAGATAGATAAATAATGGATGGAGGATGAATGGACAGATGGACAATGGATGGATGGACAAATGAATGGATGGACAGATAGATAAATGATAGATGGATGGATGGACGAACAGACGGATAGACAGATCGATAAATGATGGATGGATGGATAAATGGAAAGATGGACAATGGATGGATGGATGAATGGACAAACTGACAAAGAAGGGATGGAAAGATAGATTAATGATAGATGGATGGATGGACGGATAGATAAATGATAGATTGATGGCTGGATGGATGAATGGACAGACAGATGAACGGATGGATGGATAGATAAATGATAGATGGATGGCTGGATGGATGGATGAATGGACAGACGGACGAACGGATCGGATGGACGGACAGACAGATAAATGATAGATGGATGGCTGGATGGATAGATGGACAGACGGACGAACGGATGGATGGACAGATAGATAAATGATAGATGGATGGATGGACAGACGGACACACAGACAAGTTTATCCATCCAATAGTGTGGATAAGTGTGTGATAGATTTCTCCATGTATGTCTGACTGTGACTGCTGAGACACTGATGTGTGTATTCTGTGTCCAGGACGTGGTGGTGGTTGGAGAGGAGAACTTCACTACTTCCTGTTACGTGCAGCTGGGAGAGGAGGCCTGTCACATCCTGACCGAGACTCTGGGATCCTACTGTCTGATTGGCCAGAGCATCTGTCCGTCAGCGGCTAAGCGAATCAAACTGGCCGTCTTTGGGCCTGTGGTCACATCAGGTCTAGACTATCACATCAGAGTGTACTGCCTCGATGACACGCAGGACACACTCAAAGTGCGTAAAAAACACCTTTCTGGCTTTCACTTAGGAATTTTCTTTCTTTCTTTTCTTTCATTTAGTTTTTCTGGATCATTTCCCACCCTCACTAACCTTTAGAATTAAAGTTTGCACACTCTTTTATTTAAAAAGATAATAAGAGGCTTTTGAAATGTGCATGGCTAAGATTGTGTTACAAATGGTGCAGTGTAAATGTTCTGTGTGTGTGTGTGTGTGTGTGTGTGTGTGTGCACAGGAGGTGCTGCAGATAGAAAAGCAGATCGGCGGGAAACTACTCGATGAACCAAAGTCTCTGAACTTCAGTCACAGCAACCACAACCTGAGACTGTCAATACATGACATCCACTCTCAGTGGAAGAGCAAACTACTCACCAAATACCAGGTGAAGAAACAACGCTTTATTACAAGCATGTTTCATGCTTTGAATTATAAAGATATTCTTCATGTCAAGTCAAGATTCACTTTCATTTCGGTTACGATATTGTCAGGGACTAGATCTACTGGAAGAATGACGTTTAATGAGGGCCAGAAGGCATTTCTTAATATAACATTTAATATTACTTAATATAAATATAATTTATCATTATTATATTATATTTATCATTATTATTATAAAAAATATAAACAGACTTCAATATTTATATTATAATATAATTTATTATTATTATAAAAATATTTACAGACTTGCATATTCATATTTGTTATTTATTTATTATATCATGTCATTTAATATAACGTTTAATCGTTAGTAAACGTCTTAATTTTTGTAGAATTATTGTTATTATTATTATAAAATATATACAGACTGCCATATTAATATTAGTTAATTATTTACTATAATATAACATATAAAGTAATTTAATATTACTTAATTTTAATATAATTATTATTATTATTATTAATAAATATATACAGATGCCAGTTCATTATAATTATTTATTTTAATTTTATATAGTATAAAACGTAATATAAAGTAATTTAACATTACTTAATTTTATATATATACAACCTTTAATATTGTTATTAATTATTTTACTTTTTTTATTTAAGTGTTTAAGTTAATATAACATTTAATATAGTCGTTTATTGCTTAGTTTATTTAATATAATTTGTTGTTATTATTATTATTAAATATATACAGAAATCAAGTAAAGAGGTAGCCTGATAATATGGTCATAATATTCTATATTAATAAATATATAAAAATGTTACTATTATACAGATTCACATTAATTTTAATGATTTTAATGTATTTAATATTTGAATTGGTTATTAGTATTATGACATGTACAGAGGTAAGTAATGTGTGTGTGTGTGTGTGTGTGTGTGTGTGTGTGTGTGTGTGCGCGCGCAGGAGCTGTGTTTCTCTCAGGTGTGGAGCGGATCCGTGCGGCGGCTGCACTGCTCCTTCGCTCTGGAGCGTCAGAGTGTGAGTGTGTGTGAGCTGTGCTGTAAGCTGTGCGTCAGACAGGTGGAGGGAGAAGGTCAGATCTTCCAGCTCTACACCACCCTGAGCGAGGTACAGAAACATGCCCTCTCACGCCCTCTGCTGTCATCACTCACACTGCCTCTTTAGATCCAGCCTACCCGACCAACCAGAGCAATGCCCTGGTCGTTTCTGCACACAAAATATATATTTTGGATATTGGCATGAATATGATTTCGTAGCTTGTTGCTGTGCATTCTAGTGGATGACTGTTTGGGGCAGCCTTTGTGTGTCTATGATGCCTACAGATGCTGTCTAGGTAGGCAGCTCACTGGGGTTTGGAACGGATCCATCCTCTCCTCCGGTCTTTCCATCACTCCCCATGTGTTTGCGTCTCTGGAGAAGAGGCTGTTTCTGTTTAATCCATCTGACGGGCTGTGAGAAGAGCCTCAGCTGCTCTTCACACCCTCACTTGTCTGTCTATACATCACTAAGGGTTTTCACCGAGCCGCTGTGTTTTTCTCTCTCCGGCTTTAATCAGTGTGTCTAATTAAGAACAGCACAGATTGGTTAACATTATAGATGGATGCATTGCGATGAATTGAGTCCTTCTGGGCTGCGGAAGCGTCTGTCAGACTGATGTTCGGCCTCTTCAGGCACTGTTTTCAATGCATCTGTTGTTTTAAATAGATTGAGAGCATTTATTGATCAAAGATGCACATTTTGTTATGCTTGTACAATAATATTACATTAAATGGGAAGATTTTATGAGGCTTTGGCTTTCTTTTAAAGTTTTTGTCGGTGTGGCTTTGCACTTGTCTGCCATCACCAGACCGAGCTCAATTTAAGATTGAACATTGGTCTGGGGAGTCTGCTCTGTATTTTCTACTGCACAAGAGGCGTGATCAACGGGCATAGTTCAAATGACTCTGTACGCAATTGGATAGTCCTTCAACCAATCAGACCACAAGAGGCGTGATCAACAACGGGTTACCATCCTTCGCTTCTCTACCCGTCATCGTGTTAAACCTGCCAATAGCTCGCCAGGTAGATAAGCTAGTCTGTGATTGGTTCCCGCAAAAGTGTAAAAAATCGCCGGTTTAACCAGTCTAGCTTTGCACATAATATTTGGGTAATTTTCTTGAGAAATGATACTTGTACATTAGTAATAAATGGAATGAAATAGAAATCAAATTTTAAAACCTGGCTTCAGTTTTCCGCCCATTTCTGATAACTTCATAACTTTAAATTTTTTTGTGCAAAATGATACACTGTTCAAAGTTAGAGGACTTTCTTATGCTCACCAAGACTGCATTTATTTTTTTAAATACAGTAAAAACAGTTAATATAAAATATTTGTAATAAAATGTGAAATATTATTTTAATTTCAAATAGCTGTTTTCTATTGTAATACAATTAAAGATGTAATTTATTCCTGTGATCAAAGCTGAATTTTCAGCATCATTACATTACTCCAGTCTTCGGTGTCTGTGACGAGATCTCGCAAGACTAAATTGTGACGAGATTTCTCGTTGAGGTGAAAAGCGGTCTTATCATGTCATATTGTCATGACCTGGTCATGACGGAGTGTGAGGGTGAAGTTAGGATAGAATATGCCAACGCTACGTTTACACTACACCTCCACTCTAGTTTTGCTTTTTATAGAAATAAAAACAATTTAATTCAGGTGGATAACAGTCGTTTCAATTCCATCAGCTCATCCAACACGAGCTGTTCAAGTCATACATCGTGTGCAGCACTGATCACGTGACGAGAAGACATTGAGCGAGTGTTATGAGTGTGTTATGTATCAGGCCGTGTGTCCACCAAAGCGTTTTTATCCGGCTGAAAACGCTAGGCGCTCTGCAGAAAACGTCTCGCTTGAGAGCGTTTTTTTCAGTTGAGACTCTTTGCTTGTTATGATACGGAATATCCGCGGAAGTTACTAGTATCTCGTTTCACAGATAGTGTGTTTCTGTATTGATTCTATATAAAAATGCAGATACAATGTAAAGTATTTGCTCTGACTCTTGTTTTAAATGATTTTCTTCCGTTATTATACTGCTTGTTTTCATCTGTTGACGTTGTACAGTACAAGCAGAATGCTGCGGTTGGTCGGTGTTGTATTTGTCCCGCCCCTCCTCCACTGTGATTGGACGGCTGGGTGAAAAGTGACAGTGATGAGCGCTTCAACTCTCGGCGACCAGTAAAAAACGCTGAGCGTGAAATACTCGTTCAGCGCCTCGTTACACTCGTTAAAAACAATTGAATATGCCAGCCAGCCGCATGAAAAAACACTTTGGTGGACACACGGCCTTAGTGAAGCGCTCGCATTGAGCGTGTGTTACGAGTGTTTGTTACATGTTAGTGGACTGGACCGTGGCGGAGGATGCGTCAGACTTATATTTTAAAATGCGCGATCAGCTCAAGCCTGTAGCGCTCCTCTCAGAAACTGAAGCCTCCGCGCCTCGATCGCCCCCAGGTGGCTGGTCCCAGTATAGCTCATAACCTCCGCCCGCTGTGTTTTCTAATGGACACGAGACAATTAAACAATTCAATTACACTTCAAATAATTGTTTCCTAAAGATGGTTTCTGTCAATGTAGGCAGTTTTTATCATGATTTTTATCATAGCTGATTTCATTTCAAGTGTTTTTTTTTTTAAATAAGTTTAGTTTGAGTTAGTTATTTGATGCTATAAAAACGGGGGGTGTGACGTCATGATTGACAGCTGAGATTGACGGCTTCTCTGAGTGAAGTCGTCACTGAGGCACTAACAGACTTTTTGGAGGATTTTTGGGAGGAGATGGGAGCTTTAGCTTTAATTTCTACATTTCCATAACTCTTTATTTCACACCGACATAACATAATCTGCGAGAGTGGGGGCGGGGTTTTGATATCGCGCTTCCTGCTCTCTACTGCGCAGACTCTGTCCCAAATCTGCGCAAGATGTCAGAGCCATATTCGGACCTCTGGAGGCTTCAACTACTTTAGCAGAAGCCAATGAAGTCACTTCGTCCATATTTTTTTACGCTCTATGGTTCAGCACCACCACTATTCACAGAGTATGAACGATCGCCAAATTGAAAGTAAACGGAGCGTGCATTACAGTGCTCGTTGTCTTTTACTGCATATGATAATTCATACTCAGAAAGTAGAACTGAAATTACATTCATTATAAAATGATAAGTTAAAACATTTTAAATGCACCTGCAAACATTTTTCTAGTCATGTATTTCGTCAATGAGGATTTCTTAAAAAATACTTTGTAAAAATCTTGTCTCGTGAGATAAGCGTCTCGTCACACCCCCAGTCTTCAGTGTCACATTATCCTTCTGAAATCATTCTAATATGATGATTTGCTGCTTAAAAAACATTTAAAACAATCTCATATTTCTGTGGAAACCGTGATACATTTTTTTCAAGATTCTTTGATGAATAGAAAGTTCAAAAGAACAGCATTTATTTGAAATATACATCTTTTGTAACATTATAAATGTCTTTACTCTCACTTTTGATCAATTCAATGTCTACTGCTGAATAAAAGTATTCATTTATTTTAAATAATATCTTACTGAAACTTTTGATAATGTACATAACCATAAAAAGAATAGTAAAACAGTGATTGTCATCTCTAGTAATGATTTTTTGCCTGTTTAGATGTGAATGTTTTTGTCGAAAGTAATGATTTAGTAATATTTTTATATTCTCTTTCACTCAAATGCAAGGCGACTGGTCTCATATCCTCCAGTTTTATTCTTATAGATGTACAAAAGCAGAAGCATATTTGGTGGTGTTGGTTTTTGCGAATAATATCATTTAATTAAAGCGCCTCCTCCATGCGCACTCACACACAATTGAGATTTCAGCTCGGATTTTAATGCATTCGAAATGTCAGTCGATATTATTTCCGAGAAGCAAAGTATATCTCCAGCAGTGAAACAGGCTTGATGCAGTGAGAGCTTTTATAAATACCATAAGAGCAGCCGAACTCTGGGGGGTGACTGATGCGGATTCAGTCACTCTCAATCTGGTATTTTATACGTATGAAGATGCATGCGAGCAGCGAGCCTTTCAAACGAACAAACACACGTTATAACACAAGTGTCAGTGATCAGAAGTGTTATTAGTCTCTGTTTATCATTAAGAATTACAAGCTCATAACCCGCCATCACATTAAATGTACATTTTAGGTTGAGAATGCTTATGTAATAATGTTGAAAGTATAGTGAGGGAAGGAGACAGGGTCGGCTTGCTGGGACTCGTGTGTTTATTAACAATTCTCTCAGTTCACAAATAAAGGTGCGCTGTCCGTGCTTTCAAACTCAAGTTCAGTCTCAGTCTCTGTATAACGATAACACGCGTGCTCTCCCCAGCTTTCTCTCTCACGTCCACACGAGTCCACAGCTTCTCTCTCTCCCCGCTTCCTGTTTCCGTCAGGCTTTATCCAGTCTCGCCACGCCAATCACTGCAACGAGACACAGGTGAATGTCATCCTGGACTTGACCCACTTATGTACCGCTCGTCACCTGACTCTTCTCTCCCGTTGCCGACCTCGGCTTATATTCAGGGCTTGACATTCACTTTTGCCCAGCAGTCACAATGGCTCGTGGTTTTCCAAAGTTACTAGCCACTCTGCATTTTCACTGGCCACAATTTTGACATTGATACCATGGAAATAAACTGGCATTTGTGACCACAAAATCAGTCATAACTCATAAGGGTAAATTTTTTGAAATCATCTGAAAGCTGAATAAATATGGGCAATATTTGACCGAGATACAACTATTTGGAATCTGAGGGTGCAAAAAAAAAAAGCTGTCTTTTAAAGTCTTTTAAAGTTGTCAAAAATTAAGTGATTAGCAAATGCATATTACTAATAATAATGCATTTTTGATATATTTACAGTAGGAAATGTACCAAATATCTTCATGCAACATGATCTTTACTTAACCCTCTGGTACTCTCATTTCTGACCGGAAAATTTTCTGTTTTGAAATGTTAAAAATCACTGCTTCATCAATGCTTTTCTAGCATTAGGTATGTAAACACACAAAAAAATTGGGGTCATGATTCGAGCATGCTAATTGGTCGTAAAAAAAAAAAAGTAGCGTCGACCATAGGAAATGAATGGGAAATCGGCAAAAATACAAAAAGTCTATATTTGCGAATATTTGCGTGTACAATCTACAAATCGGCCACGATGCTGAAAAAAAGCACACAGCAGTAAAGGGGTGACACTCTAAAACATCAAGAGTGTGATATTGACACATCCACTCACACACACACACTTAAACACACACACACACCTATGAAAAACTGAACCTATTAACCACATTTAGAATTTTTAAAAATCACTTGGTGACTTTTCTAACATTAGGTATGTAAACACACAAAATTTGAGGGCATGATTCGAGCATGCAAAGTGGTCATACAAAAAATACTCCCACTTGTGCTCTTCAGTCAAAAATGACACCATAGGAAATGAATGGCAAATCTGCAAAAACACAAATTCACAGAAAAAAATCTATATTTCTAACAAACAAAAAAATATCTAAAACTTTATAATGAATAGTCTTTGAGATTTTTTTAAATATATATTCAAATCCATCAACAAAAAAAAATGTTTAAATGTGTTCAAAACAGAACTAGGGAATTCTCCATAGAGACCTCTAGTGATTACACCCATGGTTGTATGATTTCTTAAATAATTCCAAAAGAGGGCGCTAATCTGCCTTCAAAAAAAATATTTTTTATTTTATTTTTTATCTATTTTAACCTGAAATACAGCAATAATTAAATTTCATTACAGCAATAGTTTCATTTTTAGGTGTCTGGTCACTTATGACCGGGAAGACAATCAATGAAACCCCTAAACGAAGAGCACCAGAGGGTTAATATCCTAATGATTTTTAGCATAAAAGTATCAAGTATTAGTATCAAGATGCATGTTGACTAAATTCAAGCATTAAAGAGAAAACAGTGTCTTCACTTTTATCTTTTTACACATTCATTTCCCACATATAATTGAATGAGGAAAGGAAAAACTAAAGAAAACAGCAACAACAGACTAGCATGTTGACTATTTGAACATAAATGTTGCTCTCCTTTCTTTCTGGCCAGCAAATTTCTCAATGACTCTCTGATTAAAGTCAGTCATCTCAGTAGTGTCATGACGTTTGCATTGTTCAGTCAGATATTTGAGGACTCTTACCCCCGTTGTTGTCCACAAAACTTCAGTACCGACACTTAGAAATAAAAGACAGGGAAAGCAATAAAGTGCATTGCTAACAACACATCCAGCCAGCCACTTACGTTTCTCATAACAAGCGCGTGAAACTCCGAGTGCAGCTGCGTCCAGTCACTGGCCGGCTGCTGCTGGATTTGTAAATCGCCTTTAGTCCGATTTTTTTTCTTCCAACGAACGCCTTGTGAAATAATTTGTTTTAACTGCTGCCATCTCTACGAAACTGATCATCCTAATAAGGTTTTGGCGGAGTCGGAGTGACTGTGTCGCCCGCGCACTTTCGCTTTAGTGGCCAAGAGTGTAAAGTTGAATGACAGGTGACGAGAACCAATCAGATTGGATAAAATAACACGCATCCAATTCTGATTCGCCAGGGACACAATGACCTGCGTCCGAAGGAGGATCTTTAAGAACCAATTAGAGACCAGCTTCAGGTCACATGCTGCCGTATATTTTTAGACTCAGATAGACGTCCATTTGTCCGGCGTCCCTCACGCATGAAACATATTGAAGAACATATAAAATAGTTAACCCATCAAAGCCAGTTTTTATTAAATGCTGAGGCTCTTAATAACAGCCGGCACATCGTATGAGTAAACTATTTTATTTTTATATAATTTTTGTATACATGTATATTTCTGTCATTTTGATGGGGGCGGCGCCCCAGCGCCCTCTATTGACCAGCCGCCACTGCTTAAAACAGAACTGACCAACTGCATCCGAAATCACATACTTCCCTACTATACCGAACTAAATTATAAACGCAACACTTTAGTTTTTTCCCCAATTTTTCATGAGCTGAACTCATAGATCTAAGACCTTTTCTATGTACACAAAAGGCCTATTTCTCTCAAATATTGTTGTCTAAATCTGTGTTAGTGAGCACTTCTCCTTTGCTGAGATAATCCATCCACCTCACAGGTGTGGCATATCGAGATGCTGATTAGACAGCATGATTATTGCACAGGTGTGCCTTAGGCTGGCCCAAGTAGCTAGTAGTGACTGGGTTACACGCCACTGCTGAATAACACCTGCCAAAAGCGGGTGTATATATCAAGCCCTGGTATTTCATCTATAACGTGTTCTGGGTGGTTGCTTACTGGTTCAAGTCCTAAGAGTCCAAGTCTCACACTAGTACAGAGGCAGGTCAGATCCATTTACAGCTTCAGAGACGTGTTCAGTAGCTGCTTGGATAAGGGACCTTGGGTTTTGTAGTGGATAAAGTCTGATCATTGAAAGGTTGCTTTTCCCGCTCAGTGACCTATAAACCATCACTATTGAGCTCTTGATCAAGACACTTTAATCTCAGGTTACTCTAGAAGGACTGAACCTGTAATCAGTGTGCTGTAAGTAAAAGCATCTGATAAATGACTCGCTTTACAAGTGAGGGTGAATCTGCCTTTGAGAAATACAAAACAGTTCATTTATTTGAAGGAGTGTGTGTGTGTGTGTTCTGCAGGACGTCCAGACCATCGACACATCCCTGATGGACCCAGGCAGCAGTATCACGGTGCTGGCCGGTCCGAGTGCGTTCAGAATCCCGGTCAGCGTCAGAACCAAACTGTGCAGCAGCCTGGACGCCCCACACACACGCGGCAACGACTGGAGAATACTGGCACACAAACTCAACCTAGACAGGTGACATTTACACACATCAACACGCCATGTGCAAGCTTTCAGACTCACAACGATTCATCCCCTGAATTAATTTTTCAGATTTTGTAAAAAAAAAAAAATTCTAAAGAAGTCTCTTCTGCTTACCATGCCTGCATTTATTTGATGCAGTAAAAACTGTAATATTGTGAAATATAACTACACTTTAAAGTCACTGTTTTTTATTGTAGTATATTGTAAAATGTAATTTATTCCTGTGATCAAAGCTGAATTTTCAGCATCATTACTCCAGTCTTCAGTGTCACATGATCCTTCAGAAATCATTCTAATATGATGATTTTATTATCAGTGTTGAAAACAGCTGTTCTGTTTTATATTTTTGTGGAAACATGATACATTTTTTGTCAGGATTCACTTTCATCAATTTTAACACGTCCTTGCTGAAGAAAGGTTAAAACAAATTATACTGACCCCGCATATTTGAATTATAATGTACACCTATCAGGCATAACATTATGACAGGTGAAGTGAGTAACACTGATTATCTCTCCATCACGGCGTCTGTTAGTGTGTGGGATATATTAGGCAGCAAGTGAACATTTTGTCCTCAAAGTTGATGTGTTAGAAGCAGAAATAAATGGGCAAGCGTAAGGATTTGAGTGAGTTTGACAAGGGCCAAATTGTGACGGCTAGACGACTGGGTCAGAGCATCTCCAAAACTGCAGCTCTTGTGGGCTGTTCCCGGTCTGCAGTGGTCAGTCTCTATCAAAAGTGCTCCAAGGAAGGAACAGTGGTGAACCGGCGACAGGGTCATGGAGGATCAGTGGAGAACCGGTGACAGGGTCATGGAGGAACAGTGGTGAACCGGTGACAGGGTCATGGAGGAACAGTGGAGAACCGGCCACAGGGTCATGGAGGATCAGTGGAGAACCCGCCACAGGGTCATGGAGGAACAGTGGAGAACCGGCCACAGGGTCATGGAGGAACAGTGGAGAACCGGCCACAGGGTCATGGAGGAACAGTGGAGAACCGGCCACAGGGTCATGGAGGAACAGTGGAGAACCGGCCACAGGGTCATGGAGGAACAGTGGAGAACCGGCCACAGGGTCATGGAGGAACAGTGGAGAACCGGCCACAGGGTCATGGGCGGCCGAGGCTCATTGATGCACGTGGGGAGCGAAGGCTGGCCTGTGTGATCAAACAGACGAGCTACTGGAGCTCAGACTACTCAAGAAGTTAATGCTGGTTCTGATAGAAAGGTGTCAGAATACACAGAGCATCACAGTTTATTGCGTATGGGGCGGCACAGCCGCAGACCAGTCAGGGTGCCCATGCTGAAAGTGCCAACAGTGGCATGTGAGCATCAGAACTGGACCACGGAGCAATGGAAGAAGGTGGCCTGGTCTGATGAATCACGTTTTCTTTTACATCACGTGGATGGCCGGGTGCGTGTGCGTTGCTTACCTGGGGAACACATGGCACCAGGTGCACTATGGGGAAAAGGCAAGCCGGCGGAGGAAGTGTGAGGCTTTGGGCAATGTTCTGCTGGGAAACCTTGGGTCCTGCCATCCATGCGGATGCCATAAAGCAAAAATGGTTCAGGAATGGTTTGAGGTGTTGACTTGGCCTCCAAATTCCCCAGATCTCAATCCAATCGAGCATCTGTGGGATGTGGTGAACAAACAAGTCCAATCCATGGAGGCCCCACCTCACAATTTACAGGACTTAAAGGATCTTATGCTAACATCTTGGTGCCAGATACCACAGCACACCTTCAGGGGTCTAGTGGAGTCCATGCCTCGACGGGTCAGGGCTGTTTTGGCAGCAAAAGGGGGATCAACACAATATTAGGTCATAATGTTATGCCTGATCGGTGTATATCACTATATTTGTATATACCCATACTGGATTTGAATTATCAGTGGTTTAATAGATATTGGAAGCAAATAATCTTAGGTCTCATTTTTTCCTAATTTAAACTTTAATTTAAATGTTATGCCAGCTTTCCAAAGTACTCATTTTCTTCTGAAAATTACAGTAAAAGATTTTCTTGCATAGATTAGAGCTGCCATTTAGGCATTCAAATGTATTCATTTTGGAGCCTGTTATGCATAAAGGCAACAGGATATGTCATGGGCTTCTGTTTTAAATAAATAAATGATAAATGCTTTAAAAAAAAAACACTGCAACAAAAAGATATATGCTTATTAATTGTTGAAAGTTGTGTTTTATAATAAGACATTTTTATGTCCAAAAGTTTGTTATTGGTCAACATTTTTTTTATAAACTCTAATCTCATCCCTAGTATGAACATTTGTTTATCATAAATGTGCTGAGACTGCAGTGTATATTTTTTATTTTAAAAACGATAGAAGAGAAACAAATCTGCTCTAATAGTATCTCACTGGAGAGTTTGAAGAAAATGAACGGTAGAAAAACAGCAGGGGCGCAAAAGAGAAATTCCTGTTGTTCTTTTGGCTCTGGCTGGAGAATAGCAAAAGAGACATATTCACTCTCTCCAACATCAACTTTTCAAAATACCAGCACCTCCACAACTCACGTAATTAGAGGAAAAAGGCACAAAAAAACCAACAGCGAAGGACCCCTATGGTTTGAGTTCTGGCTGGGGTGTTACTGCAGGACGGGTAAAGAACGAGAGATCTGATTTCAAACGAGAGAGAGTTTAGGTTGAGAGCACACTGTTCACCTCTGAGGACCAACAGGCATGAAAGAGGCAGAAGAAGAGAGAGCGAGTTCACAGGGGACAGGAAGTAGAGAGATGAAGTGAGGAGGATCCTGGGAAGAAAATGATGTTAAAAGGAAAAAGTTCTTCATCAGTCATAGACTCCAGTCCTCCAGAGCCGCCACACCTTTTACAAAGATGATTTTCTTCTGTTCAAAACATTTAGAGAGTCTCCATTCAACTCAGACAGCATGTGTGTTTAAGCTTTGATAAATACAGTATCTGATGTTATATGCCATGTGATGAGATACTGCCATTCGGTGCATATATTTGCTTTAGAGAATGATGGAAAACATGAAGTGATGCATAAATACAAAGTAATGAACTGTTATTAAAGGAACACGCCAACTTTTTGGGACTTTAGCTTATTCACCGTATCCCCCAGAGTTAGATAAGTCCACACACACCATTCTCATCTCCGTGTGTGCCATAACTCTGTCTGACCCACTGCTAGCCTAGCTTAGCATAAAGACTGGAGGTAAATGGCTCCAGCTAGCCTACTGCTCAATAAGTCACAAAATAACGCCAACATTTTCCTATTTACAAGTTGTGATGTGTATAGTTACATCGTGTACTAAGACAGATGGAAAATGAAAAGTTGTGATTTTCTAGACCGATATGGCATGTTGACTGAAGTTAGCCTATTTTCAGGCGCTGTGTAATATCATTGTGCCGCTGCACTCATGGTACAGCTCAAAGTTCATTGATTATTACGCAGGAGTGAGAGAATAGTTCCTAGTCATATCGTTCTAGAAAATCGCAACTTTTCATTTTCCGTCGGTCTTAGTACACGATGTAACTATACACATCACAACATGTAAATAGTAAAATGTTGCCGTTATTTTGTCACTTATTGAGCAGTAGGCTAGCTGGAGCCATATACCTTCAGTCTTTGTGCTAAGCTAGGCTAGCGGTGGGTGCGTCAGACAGAGTTATGGCACGCACAGAGATGAGAATGGACTTATCTAACTCTGGGGGATACGGTGAATAAGCTAAAGTCCCAAAAAGTCGGCGTGTACCTTTAAGGGGATTCGCACCTTCCATTCAATTGCATTATTCACACCCACAGGTGTGTATTGGCTAATTTTTCACCATGAATTGTAATTAAGTGCATGTATCAATATTTACTAAGAAAACACCCCAAATGAAGATCATAAGACGTTGCGTTATGGCAGATGTGTAAATCATTTAATAGACATTGAACATGGGTTTTTGAATATTGTGTTGACCAACAGAGGGTCTTCAAGTCCAAAAGGTTTATAATCTCGGCTTTTAGGTCTGACTTTCCTCCAAAAACAAAAAACACAAATTCATATGGTTTAATATTTGAAAGCAAAGAAATAAAGACAGATATAAAACAGAAATCAATATTGGTATTTGTTAGATTAATTTTCAGGTAGATTATCTGAAGTTGCTATCAGTCATCAGTTAAAAAAGGCACATTATTATTATTAATAATAAATACTTGTTTATTTGCAGTGCAGTAGTATTAATATGCTAGTAATACATATCTTTATTTTTTTTTTCTTATTTAAATATATATATTTTTTAAATAATATTATTTTATTTTACAGTGCAGCAGTACTGCAATGAAATATTTTTATTTAAATTAATTTTTTTTATAAAAAATAAATATATTTTAATAATAATTATTATAGTTATTATTAAATAATTGTTTTTTATTTATATATTTTTCTGATTTAAATAAAATAAAAAATGTTGAATAATAGTAATTATTTTGCAGTGCTATAGTAATATTTATATTATGATAATTATTAATTAAAATATTTTATTATTTCAATGTAAACTATTTAATTAATTAATAAATAAATAAATATATTACTATTGCAATATTATTGCACTGAAAAATGTAAAAACAATTACTATTATAAAAAAATAAATCAGAAAAATAAATTAAACTATTATTTAATAATAACAATGATTTTTAATTAAAATAGTTTTATTACATAATCTTTTTATTTTACAGTGCAGTAGTATTATATTTCTTTATGAATATCTATATATATATAGAGAAATATAATAATATATTAGCACAATCAAATCCAATCTTGCTCATTCCTCATGTCTCCTTCATCTCACCCGTCCTACAGGTATCTCAACTACTTTGCGACTAAGACGAGTCCTACCGGAGTGATTCTGGACCTCTGGGAAGCGCAACACTTCCCACACGGCAACCTCAACCAGCTCGCCACGGTTCTGGAGGAGATGGGTCGTCATGACAACAGCATTGCTGCCATGGCGAGGGAACAATGACCCTTCCATTGGCGGTGACGTCTAAAGCAGAGGATAATTGAGCTCAAGTTGTGCTGCCACTTTCATCGAGCCGAAACAACCATCAAACCCAAGACACAGTCGAAGCATCCGCAGTACGGAGGAGGGTCCGTGACCTCTTATTCAGTTGCCATGGAAACGCGGCACTGCTGTCCTTGGACGCGTGTGGATGCTGCCGATTTGGGGTTGGGGGGTCAAAGGTGAACCAGGAACAGGGTCAAGACACTTCAAAGCAAACCCAAATCTTTCGAAAACCTCCCAGTTTGCACGCAGGGTCCCCAAAACAGCAGAAATCTCCCTCATCATCTTCAGTGGTCATTCTTGCAGAAATGTGTGGTGCCATCTAGTGGTTGCAGAAACAACAAGCGCTCGTGTAATGTAATATTTGGAGACATGAATACAGTGTTTAGTGTGTCTACAGAGTACCTTAAAGTGGCCTTTAGAATCCGGTTAACGTTCAGATCCGATTTGAATTGTGTTATTTTTGTAAACGCAGGTATCCGAAGACGTGAAATGCGTGTTGAACAAGAGTGCACGTGAGCACTTGCAGGGATTTGAGGATATTTTCTGGGATGTCACGTCACACTGACTGTAATGATCTTCGCTGCTGCGTTCTGCATGGGCTGTTTCTGTTGTGTATCATCTCAACATTTATGCATTACACTCTACTATACGCATTTTAAAGAGTCGATTTAACCCTTGTATTAAAAAAGAAAAACCGTCCCGTGGTGGTGGTGACTATAGTTTCTGCCAGAATGTGATGGATGCAACACTTCCCACAGCAATCCCAGTAAATTACCATCAAATTACCACAACGCTAAACTGGACTGATGTAATGAAACCACATCCATCGTTCCGAGTCTTTCAGTTCCATTTGTTTTTATGGCCGATAGTTAGATAATAAACCTATGGTGACTTGCTATAACTGTTTAGCTGGAAAGCTTGGTTCTCTTCAATTGGGCAAGCCTTTATATAATAATGCATTATAAAAGCAGTGTTGGGCAAGTTACTCTAAAAGAGTCATTCATTACATCTTCAACAAAAGCATTGGATAACTTATTCATAATTTGACTTGTTACTTATTAAATATCAACCCGACCAGTTGAACAATACGAGAATTGACATGAAACTGCTCTTATAGCAACTCATGATGTAATAATTTCCTCAAAATGTAATAAAATCTTGAGCTCATAATGTAACAAAAAAATGTGATTATGAGAAAATTACATTCTCACCAAAAACATGTCATATTTTCAGTATTGTAATAGCTTTTAAAACAAAGAAAATATTAGTACTCTTACAGTACATTTAAAAAAAGCTAAAGCCGTCTTAAACTACTTACAAAATGCAACATTTAAATATTCATGAAATTATTATTTTAAAAATCCAGATATATAAAATCAGTGCACTAGTAGTAATGATTTGTTTAATCATAGTAATAGCATGGATAATAATGTTGCATTTGGCAGGTAGTTTAAGACTAATATTTTTATGTATACTAATACATTTTGTATGTTTTAAAAGCTATTAAAAAAATGAAAATGTGACGTTTATAATGCAATACATTTCTCATAATGTAAATATTTGTATTACATAATTCCCTAAATGTAGTTACAATTACATTATGAATATTTGATTACAATAATAATGTAATACTTGTTACATTATGCGCATAATATAAAATTGCATACGTTATCCTTGAACCGACTAAAGTATTTAAAAAGGAGAATGTTACATTAGACATTCAAATCCACTATAGGTTAATTACATATAGAAAATGAAGAGTAATCGCTTACTTTCTCAAGGAAAATGAATTCAATTACAGTAATGAGATGAATGAATGTGTTATCAGTAACTGTAAATTCCCTAACAACTAGTGTGATTAGATTACTGTACAAATGAGCCTCTCCAAAAAAGTGTTTCATTACTTTCTAAATCCTATATCAGCATCGACTAGTTAAGTCAAAATTATGATCAAATTGCCATAATTATGGCTTTCAATCATAATTTCTACTTTTGCTGTAATATTTTCTACTTTGGTCACAATCATAATTTTGTACTTTTAATGTCATTATTTGAATGACTATATTAACTTTTAATGTCTATTTTGAGTGTCATATTTCAACTTTTTGAATTTAAAGATTTTTCCCTCTTTTCTCTTTTATTATAACTTTGGTTATAATGATGTTTTGACAACATTTCAACTTATTTTGAGTGTCATTTTTCACATTTTAATTTCTATTTTTCTTTACATATTTCATTTATGACAGTCAAAATTATAATAAAAAATTTAAATGTACATTATGTAATAATTTTGATTTTTTTTTTATTATTATTATCTTTGTATATATTTTTATAACAGTGATTCGAGGATAGACATGACACGGCTCTTAATTCAATCAAATAAATCATATAAAACTGTATAAATTATTCTTATTAACTGACCAAAGTATTACAAAAGTGAGAAAGATGCATAAAACCATGCATTTTAATTCCACTATTAATTGTATCAGGAGTAAGTGTAATTAAATTACAGAAAACAAACTTTCTTTACTTAACTAATTACACCAAACGCTGATTTTATCTTTGGTTACAATTATTTATGAAAAGATATAATACACTATAATGTACATTATGAACAGCTTTATAATGCATCATACATAAAGGCTTGAAGTGTTGCCGCAAGTCATTTACTGTCCAGACTCGAGGTGAAAATACTGTCCGATACGACACAGTCGCAGCCAATCAGAGCATAGCTTACGATTAATATATAGATGTGTGTGCCGTTGCAGAGGCTGGTGGGAAGAGATGTGATTTTCATAGCTCTATGAAATATGAACATGAAATGAATATTAAAGATGTCACTCTGCCGTCCCTTCGCCCAGACTCTTCAACTGGAAATAACATCTCAGAGCTCTCTCAAGTTTGACCAACATCAGAATAAACGGATATGCATCCATATACACTATTGATAAAGCTGGAGTATGAGAGATTATCTGATCATATTTACATGCACGTTAACGTGTGACATTTGAGAAAGAGGACCTGATGATGTCAGCCAAAAGAAAAGATGTTTCCGAGGCGGAGCAGGTTATTAATTACATTCTGATGGAAGATTCGAGAACTGGTTTTCCTTAGGAATAATTTTTATTGATAAATCGTTCACCATACTGTGGAAGCCCATTTCTGCCACATAAGAAAAAACAACTTCGCTTCGGTAAATCAGAATTATGACATGTCATAAGTCAAAATGATGACAAAAAAATTACATTTATTTGTTTATTAATTGTTTAAATATTTAACAGTCAAAATTACGATACAAATTGCAAAGTTAAAATATGACGGTCAAAATTATAGTACAATACATAATTATTTTATAATTATTGTATATACATAATACTAATAACTATGAAATTGGCTTAAGTGTAATAATTTTGACTGACGTATTTTAACTTTTTTAATATATTTTTATAACATTAAAAAATTATGATAAATTGTGGCTGACGGTCAAAATTATAGTACAATACATAATTATTTTATAATTATTGTATAAACATAATACTAACAACTATGAAATTGGCTTAAGTGTAATCATTTTGACCGATGTACTTTAACTTTATTAATGTTTTTTTAATATATTTTTATAACATTAAAAAATTATGATAAATTGTGGCTTGCAATCATAATTTCTACTTTTGCTGTAATTATGACGTCATATTTCAACTTTTTTAAATTAATATTTTTCCCTCTTCTCTTTTATTATTACTTTTGTTATAATGAGGTTGTCAACATTTCAACTTCATATTTTTTACTTTATAATGAATATATATAACAACAAATATATAACTTTATATATATATTTGACGAGAATTTTTATAATATTTCAACTTTTTCATATTTTAATTTCTATTTTTCTTTTTTACATATTTATTCATTTTATGACAGTCAATATTATTATTATAAATTTACTTTATATCATAATTTCAACTTTTTTCTCAATTTTGACTTGTTTAGACTTGTCATAATTATGACTTAGTATCTCAATTATAACTTTTACGTAATCATTTCTACTTTGGTCATAATTTTTTACTTTTAATGTCATTATTTTAATGACTATATTTACTTTTAATGACAATTTTGAGTGTTATATTTCAACTTTTTAATGTTATAATTTATTTTTTCTTTTATTATAATTATGACTTTTTTCCCAGTTTCAACTTTTATGTAACAATCTCTACTTTTGTCAATTATGACTTTTTACCTTTTAATTTTGACTGACATATTTCAACTTTGTTTAATGTTATAATTTCTTTTTTTTAATGACGTTTATACAAATTTCAACTTATGCCATGTCATAATTTTGACTGTCATCACAATTATAATTATAGGTTGAAATGATGCATTTTTTTCTTATGTGGCAGCAATGGGCTTCCTTCCATCAGGGCCAGGACCATGTCTGATGAAAGTGCAGCGGGTCGTTCTGATTTCAGGTCAGCTCAAAATATAAAATACCCAATTGCAGGGAATCACAGAAGTCTTTAGCAAGACCTGAAGTTAAACTCACACAAATCTTCAATGTGTTTACAGCCGGAATAGACGGTTTACAGTTAATGATGGTCTATGCAAGCGTGTTTTATGCATAAACTGGTGGCAGTAGACTCGAGTGCTGGTAAATGTGCTGGCGGTGATGTGAAATACAGGGCTCATTATCTGAGATCTGTCTGCAGCATCACCGCCTGCAGCCGCTGCCGCCCCACCGCGTGTAAAAGCCTCTAAACAACTGCCGTTTCCCACAATCCACGACGTCTCCAAAAGAGCTGGCGAGGATCTGTGTGGAAAATAAAAGCCAAATGAATGAGCAAAACAAGGCAGCGGTGCGTCCCTCTGTAAGGCCGGAGAGCAGCAGTGCATCGAGTGTTTCTGTCTGTGTAAATGCTGTGCCAACTATGCAACGTTTGCTTCTGAGTAGGACAGTGACGAGCCGCTGGCGAATGTGCATTCTCATGACTCGCGTGTACAGACAGAATCCAATCCATAGAATAAAGCTTCATTAAAACAGCGATCAAAAACGCTAATATGTCCGCTGTATAAAATGTATGTAATGGATTTTTTAAATAAATTATATTTTTAATCAATGCTGAAAGTGGCCTTGTTTTTTTTTTTTTTTGGGAGATTCCTTGCATCTGATTTGTTGAATAATCTTCAACACGACTGTCCTAACAAACATTTAGCATGATAACCAAAAGAGAGGGTTACTTTTGTAAGGGTATGAAGAGATTTCTGTCGTTTCTCAGATGTTTTTAGAAAGCCATGCTGTTTGTTTCATTGGGCTGTCCAGGGAGTAAAACGCGATTCAAAGGGTTCAAGTTTTATTGGTTGTTTTGTTTGAGTCAGTAAGGAAACCGTTCTGTGCTCTGACAAAGAAAAGGTCATTATGACAGACACAACTACGAGAAACGTTTTTTTAAAGCTACATCTAGCGGTTAAAAGGTATATGACCATCCAGTGAATATTAGTTTCTCTTCCTCTCAATTCCGATTTCGTTTTAACTCCTACGGTGGCCGATTTAGTCCAAGATTAATATGGCTTCCAGTTCGACCTCGTCCACATTCGACACCATTGAGTGTTAAAACGCGAAAGGCGAAGCTTGAATTTACGGGTATGTCCCTCTTTGGCTAATGTACTTTCAAGATGGAGGGGCAACATGGCGACCCGCATTCGAACCCTTCACCCGTATGTATTTTCAATGGCATATTATAAACTTACGAGAATACTTTATTACTTGAAAGAAGTAAATATACATTAATGAGCTCATATATTTTTGAAAGAACTAAGTGTTTTTAGCTAAGAATAAACTAAAAAAGTTACACAGTGTAGCTTTAAAATAATAATTAATAATTTCAACTTTAAATAAAATAAATATTCTTTCGTAGTATCTAAATTTTTTTTAAATTTCAACGTTTGCCAAAATTTGACATGTCATAATTGTAACTTTTTATCTCATGACAATTTTGACTGTCATAAAAAAGTAGAAATTTTGGCAAACGTTGAAACTGAAAAAGTTACAATTATGAGATTCTAACAAAGATTTTTTAAATATCTTTGTTTTGTCAAAGTTTAAACTTTTGCAATTACACCATGTTATAATTGAAACTGTCATAATTATGAATATTTGTGTAATGATGGTTTACCATTTACTCATCTGAAGTTTTCTTAATTATGCTTCTTTCTTTTTTTTACACTGCATTCATTAAAAAAAGATGAACTATAAATCAAAATAAGCTATTCAAATGATTAGTTCTTATTAACCAAGTGAATAATTCTTAATATCTTAATACGGATATGAATCATACAAATTTAAGGATTCTGCTTTCTATTTTACTTCTCTAATAAGCAAGTCTGTGATTGGTTGTTATGCTGGGATAACATGGATAATCAGGTTTCAACTGTAATTTTCACTTCAATTTTCACAAACTTTTAAAAACCGATATTCATAAATTCATGATGTATTTAAGCATGTTCACTTCACTGGCACGTCATTAGAAAAAGCCAATGCCTGTTACAGATACAGGTATATTTATATTAGAAAAGACTGAGTAAATGCTGAAAATCTGACCGGTTACATTAGGGCTGGGTATTGACACAAATTTCACAATTCAATTAAATTTGGATTCAATATCGATTATTTTGGATGTATATCAGGTACAATACATGGCAAATTTTCTCAAGGAAAACAAATCTCTGAACTAATGCTGTAAACTATGGGGAGTCAGTTACATTAGCCTACTATAATATTGGTAAAAGGTAAAAATGAACTGATTTCTATACAAACACTTATATTACACTTTTTTTTATAATAATAAAGTTATAAAATGCTCCTCTCTAAAGTTATTTTTTCTGGCAGACTAACAAGTTTATGGGTTTTCTGAGGTAAATGTGACGTTACATGACATTGTTTACAAGCGGTTTAACTGACTGTGTCTTTTAACACACTTTCAGATGTTCATTCATGTTTATTTCGCGCTGCAACTGGTATTAATGCTGTGTTCCATGCAACCCATGCAACCTTTTCCAACCTTCTACCCGTGAAAGTGCACTGGAACGGCAGTCAAACCTGTGACTTATGCTGCCTTCACGTGCTATCGGAATTATCGTAAATACTAGTTTCGTAGATAAAAGATGGGACATGAGTCAAAATTTCAAGTCAAAATTTGAATGTAATGAGCTCGTAATCACGACTTCAGAAGTGGGAAGTAGGAAATTTCCTATAGCACGTGAAGGCAGCATTCCCACCCGTGAACTCGTACTAGATCGATGTACTCCCAGTTACGAGCTCTGACGTCACATAGCCCGCGAAACTGCAATGGCAGCCCCTACGGATGTTTATGGAAGTCATACACGATATTTAACAAATAACGTAAAATAAAAAGTATAACAGCTTCTCTTGCCTTATGCGCCGGTTTTCTCCTCCGTTTCCCTCAAATAAGCACATTAGTAAGCAACTTTGGCGATACAAATGATTATAAATGAGCGGCGTATTGACATTTTTTACATCTAGCTACCACAATTCCTTGCGCTCAGGCAGTTTGGTGTGACTTTGCCTGGAACGCTACAAAGTCGTAAGTCATGGTTTGAAGTCGTGGCTTACGGGCTCAAAAACCTGCCTGGAACGCGGAAGAGAAGATCAGTTCACGTGAGCTCCGCGCTCCCGCTTCTCTTGAGTACGCCAGAGCGATCTCACGCCACAGTGTGAATTTCGTAATAAAATGGACGTAATTTAAAATCTGAGACTTTGTGTCATGTCAATAGTAACAAAGCACAAAGATTATTGTGATTTATTGGATGGGAGGCGCTACAATGCTCCGTTCATTCATCAACTGAAAACAGGATGACTAATTGATTCTTGGGATTTAAGAATTGATATTGGTTCGTAAAAATGAGAACCAATTAAAAACGAGAAACCAATATTTTTTACCCAGCCCTAGTTTACAACAATGTAAGGATGGTGTTATGTAAGAATGGTTTTTCCAAACAATGTATCACAAATCCAGCATATTGAATCGAAAACAAAAGTCTTATGTACCTTTTTGATTCATTTGCACTGAAGTGATTCAGCTGAATTATGACAATATTGTCTTGTTTACAGCTGCTTTCCAGCAGAATTGAACTGTGAAGCTGCTTTGAAAAATCTGTATTGTAAAGCGCGATTTAAAGGTGACTTGTAAAGGCCTTAAGGATTTTGCATCACAAAAATAGTCTAACTAAAAAAACAAAAATTCAGTGTTATTAGAACATTTATTCAAGTACATTAATGCTTCACTCTCATTTTCAGCTATTTACACAATAAATAAGGCACAGCCTACCATAAAGGAGGGAAGCCGCAGCTCTTATGACTTTCATTTCAACCATCACACTTGTTGCGAGTTCCAAACACGAGCCGAAATCATCGTCATGTACGAGCTGAACGGACTGTGAAGGGAGAAAACTTCAAGGGAGTCACGAGCTAAAGCCCGAGTGTTTATGATGGACACTGGATATCTCGCTCGATGAGGTCCTGCTTCGTCCCATTGACCGTTTGCAGGTCCTCGTCCAGTGAAGCATTACGACAGCAGGACCGAGAGCGGCCGGCAGTCTCTTCCACGTCACATTTCACAGGGCTGTATATCTGGCCTCAGACGTGCCGCCATGAGCTCTGACCTCAGGAGATCTTTGGCGTCTTTCGCCATTGGTGAGTCAGTTTGCATGGCAAAACTCACCGATTGAACCCACGGCGGGCCGTTGCAGGTGCTGAGTTCGGGGTTAGCGTCAGTGCTGCTGTTGGGCTGTTCTCAGACTTTAATGTCCTGGGACTCTGACATCTTGGCCAGCGTCTTTTTAATGCGAAGGGCGGTGAGCCGAGAGGCAGGGTTGTGAGCCCAACACTCCGTCATGAGCTTCCCCATCTGTCTGAGACACTGAAATCAAACACAATGGCAAGCGTTAAAGCCCATTCACGTCAAGGACGATAACTATAATGATAAAGCCATAGCCTATATAGCCACAATAGCGCTTCGGGCAGCCAGAATGACTCTCGGCTAGTGGTGTTCTCTCCTCCCCCATCTCTTCCTGTCTCTCCTTGTGCTTTCCAATAATGGCACAAAGGAAAAATATTGTTGTAATCACTTTCAAAAATGTTTCTTTTTTTTCAGCTGATGAACAATACATTGACAGCCAATCAGAATCCATCCTGCTTTAACCCTTGTGCATTGTTCAAATTCCCCACCCTTTCGTTATGTTCGGGATGAAAACATCTACTAAATTAAACTATTAACTATTATTTGTTCTTTTTAAGTCCTCATGAAATTGATCTTATTTACTTGGTTGGCACACATTACAGGTCTTAGGGTGAACAATTAATCTGTGCAAGTTAATACACAGAAAAAAATAGTTTGCCGAGGTAAACTTGAACCAAAATCTGAAAAGTAACTGGAACGGTGTTCCCTTTGCCATGATGTCAGTTTGACGCCTTGGGTTTGAATATCCTTAACCAATCCCCTCCAACCGTTAGTCTCTATGAGAGAGAGATGGAGAGGAGGAGCGCTGTTTCACTTGTAAATACGTCACAGCACTGAAATAAAATCAGTTGCAACTTCCGATTCACGCGTTACACGTGAGTGGTGCTTTTGTGCATTCACGCGTTTGAAGCAAATTCGCGTCTGACGCCCGAGTAGAAAAATTTGAACTTTGGCGTCAATTCGCGCCGCGTTAACCAATCAGGAGAGCCTGCTCGCTGCGGTCACGTGCTAAAGTGACGTGATGAGAAACCCTGCATAATTTAAAAATACTACAATTGTGTCACAAAATGTAGTTTTAAGACTTTTTCAGGTGAGAATGTAGTTGTTTAAAGCTCAAATCTGTGGTTTATTTATAAAGAGAGCACCTATTTAAAAAAAATAATCTTGTGTTTTTGGAGTTGCGAGATCCAGGCGATCACCGGGCGCTCAGCGCTCATTAACCCCAGCGAGAGCAGCCTTTCCTCGGCTAGTTCTTCTGACGTTTGCCGCTGGCTCTGATGTCCTGTAGTGGTGCATCTTGTGTAGATCTAACGGGCGATCTTTGGTGTCATGAATCTATAATTTGTTGTCTGCCAAATCGTTTTGACTGAGGGCAAAGAGAAGTTTCATAACTTTATTTTTTAAGGATATTTAAATATACATGCAGTAAGATAATGTAGGAGTTGCCTGGACCACATTTGTGTGGCTATTAATGTTTAATATATATTTTTAATGAAAATGAAAAGAAGCAGAGTGGTGTTTTATGACATATTTCTCCTGGAGCGCCTTGAACGCGCGTCTATTTCGCTTCAAATGCTCGATTTCTACGCGCGTCAAATTCGCCACGGACGCGCGAATGGATTCAAAATGTTTACGCGTCAAGCTAGACGCGGTAGACACAATTTTGACGCTCTATTCGCGTTTGGTGTGAACACAGCATAAGTGTAGTTATTTTATTGAATAAAACGGAATAAAATGTCAGTAAAACGGACTAAAATCAATGAATATGACATGATGGAATTTCAAAAAACTAACTATGGCTAAGAAAAAATTTAAACATGAACACCACGTTTGTGTCTGAGTGTTTTGTGATTTAAAATATGTCTGATGAAGGTCATGGGACCAAAACATTGAGGCGAATAAAATAATATTTTTACACTTTTGCAAGTACTGATAGTGTGCGGGACTTTCTTTCGTTTTTGATCTTTTCTCCTACACACTATCTATTACCTGCAGGTGTGCGAGGGTAATTTTTCATTGATGTAAAATATGAAGAGTGAATAGATTGGTGTTTAACCTCATCACTGGTCCAGCGGTTGGGGAAAGACGGCCGTATTCTCTTGATGCAGACGACCTCTCGCATGTCTTCATATGATGGGTCATTAGGAACGTGATCATGATACGGCAGCTGATATTCCTCCACGATACCTGCAGAAACATCCAAAAAACAATCAATACACAGACATGCATCAGATCTTTCATCAGATCAGACATGCAAGTGGACCTCTTAAACGTTAAATAAACAAAAAAATTACACAAACAATTAAATAAAGTGCAAATGGAGAGTTTTATGATTTTTCATACCTCCTGACAAGAAATTATTGTCACTCACTATTAGATATTTATAAATCAAAAATTGCATCTCAAGGCTTTTACCTTTTAAATGATGTATAGTTTGTCAAGATAAAATATAGACATTATTACTTATGCAGATTACAAGCGATCTTAATATTAATGTATATAAATATATACATTTATAGTAAGATAATATCATTATCTCCATTTGCACTCCACCTACATCCACTAAATAATGTTGTGAGAAACAACTGAGACAAAGTTGACACTTAAATGAAATATGTAATTGTCCTTCATTGAAATATCTTAAGAATGGCGGATGTGTACCTCCAGACACACATCGGCGGGCGATCTCCCACAGTATGAGGCCAAAGCTGTATATGTCTGCCATGATGTAGGACTGGAAATGGCTCCTGTTCAGAGTCTCATCCAGAACTTCAGGAGCCATGAAACGTTTGGTGCCCACACGTGTGTTCAGTGGGATGTCCACTTCATTAGTGTCGCTGTTCCATGAGACACAACCGTATTAATGCAGTATTTCAATCCTGACATCTTTAGGCACTATGGCTCTTTTTATTAGCATGTAATCTTCAGCAGTTCAAATGATTTTTGTGGGTTAAAAAGTGACCAAGCTACCCTTTTGTAAAGTAGTTAGCTACACTATATATATATATAGTGTGGTCTTCACCTCACAGCCGGTGGAAAAGAATCGGGATAGGACTCGGGCAGAAATCATGTTTATGGATGTGATTATTAACGTTGCTGTAGTATGAAGCAGAGCAGGGCCGAGTGTTGTGGAGCTGAGGAACCGCAGGAGCGATTGTTAATAAGATGAACACAACACACGCCTCGCGAGCAGCGGGACTTTTATTATGCCACAGTCGCCACTTCCACTTTTCCGGTCATGAGTATGAGGTAACGCAGCTCTGTTTATCATATTAGATACACTGAGTGTGTTGAAAATGACGTTATGACGTTACTCTGTGCGGCTGCTATGACACAAAATAAACCGAAGGTAATGCAGATATGACGCAATCGACAGGCGACTCCCTCACACGTCCCGGTTCCTTGGTTAAAATAGCAATTTCTCACGATTTACAAATAGTTGGAAACATTTGGGATATTGTAAGTACTCAACTGAACAAAATATATAACACTGGCCTAGTGGTTTTTGGATATTTTGCTGCAAAAATTTTACATAGTGCACCTTTAACAATAAAATATTGATATATATTAGTGCTGTCAAACAATGAATTGTGATTAATCGCATCCAAAATAAAAGTTTGTGTTTACATAATATATGTGTGTGTGCTGTGTATAATTATGTATATATAAATACACACTCATGCATGTATATACTTAAGATTTATTTAAATATTTATATATAATATAAATTATTATATTTTAACTGCTTGCTAATACCGCCTACAATAATTAGCAAGACAAGTTAACCAAAGTAACTGGACTCTGACCTGATAAACTTGACGGCCAGGCCGAGGTCAGCGATGCAGCAGGCGCCGTTCCTCTTCACCAGGATGTTTTTGCTCTTCAGGTCTCTGTGGGCGATGGCCGGTTTGCCCTGCGTGCCGAAGATTTCCGTGTGAAGGTGGCAGAGTCCGGAGACAGAGGAGTATGCCAATCTCAGCATGGCTCGGCTGTCCAGGGTGGTGCATTTGAGATAGTCGTAGAGAGAGCCGTTCTCGTGATAGTCTGTGATGAGGTAGAGTTGAGTCCACGAGCCTGTGCCTTTAATGTCGGCCGCTATGAACCCTGAGGAAAGAGTCGCTGAGGTTAAAATTACTGCATGAGGCTAAAAATAGTCTGAGCAAGGCCACGCTTAATTTAATTTCATAATTAATCTGATATCAGCTTAATTAATTTGAAATGACTGCTAATCAAGATGGTTCAATCGTGCACGGTTCATTTTCCTTGAATTACAGACTACATGTTCGCAAGTAGGAATAATTAAATAACAGTAGAGATGCTGCTAACTTAACTACATTTCTCAGTTGCGTGAGAGTAGCTCTGCTGTTTTGAAAACAGCATTGCTATTTTTTCTAACAAACAGCGATGTCGCATGAAAGGATGCAGTAATGCTGTTTGTTGCGTCACACTGTACTGTGCGTGAAGCTTTACAGCCGAGTGTTTTGAGGCAATGATCAAACACAGAGTATGTTCTCCAGTGGCGAACTGATTTATATGGGATGGTTCGTTTTAATTAACTAACTTCACTGATTCATTTGAGTGATCCCTCAAATGTGTTCCCTGAAGTCCCCATGTCTAAAATAATTAGTTAAATGAGTAGCTGACAAATAACATGGACATGCTGAGGATTTGGGTTAACACAGTAGTTCCCAAATTTTGTAGAGAAAATATTTTTCAAGCTCCCCACCAACATACAGACTCTCAGACATTACCTTGCTTGCAAAATCCTATAGGATTTATTTGAAACATTGTCATTTTAATACTAGTTTCAGTTCGATTTACTCCTGACTAGGGGTGTAACGGTACACACGTATTTGTATTGAACCGTATCGGTACAGGCCTTCCAGTGCACGTGTGTACCGAAAGGTTCCGAATGCAATCTTTAACAGTCGGCTTGATTTAAGCGCGGAACACACTTCGGTCTGAGTTCCCACACGAACATATTAAGTATTCAGTCCATATTATCACGAAATTCAAACGATGAATGCTGTTTTGACGCTCTTTAATGTGATGTGACTGTTCAAGGAGCGGCGCGGCGCGTGTGAACACGATCATCTCTTCCTAGAGAATAAACATGAATTCATATCTTAAGATATGTTGAGGATACATTACAACTTACTGAAAAGTATCATGTGTCGTGTAATTGCTCAATAATGTTTCAACGGCGGAAATACCTCAATAAAACAAATCAAATCACTTTATTACACAAGTGCAACAGTGGTGAAATTCTTAGGTGCAGTTCCGAGCAACATAGCAGTGATGACATGAGACGTATGACAATTACAGCAAACATCATATTACACATCTAATGCGTGTACAATTACTCACAGCACAGTATACATTAAACAATATGCAATAAATAATATATGCAATGTGAGCGCACAATTTCTCACAGCACAATAAGATCAAAATGGCGTACAATCTGTAAACAACATTGTCAGTCCACAGCTGTTCACTAGAAAGATGAACTCTTTCGCTAAATATATGCACTATATTAGCCTATATACTTAACCTGTTAGTGATGTCTTGTTTATTTAATGTATGTTTAAATAAATCTGTCATGAAAATGACAGACACTATGTATAAATGATTATATTTCAACAACGAATTGGAGAAAAAAAATGCAAAAACTGTTTACATGTTTGCATACAATATGTTATTTGAGTGTTGATTATTATATGTAAAAATAAATAGCAACTGAATTTAGGCTAATAGTTGTTAACCTTTAATATTATAGCAAGTAAGGGCTCCCTATAGTTTACAGCATTAGCTTTAAGAAACGTTTAGTTATAATTGAATTCAAAAATAAATAAAAAGCAATTTTGTAAAACTGCTGTACCGAACCCGTATCGAACCGTGACTTCAAAACCGAGGTACGTACCAAACCGTCAGTTTTGTACACCTCTGACATTCTGAGAAAAAAAATTGTGTGTCCAGGGCATCGGTCGGTTCCGATGATCGGCCCAGATTATCTGATAATGTGAGGCGTTTAAAGACCAAATCTTAAACCCTGCAGATACATCGGGCCACCCTGACAACATCAAACATGTTTGATATTTAGGATTTTAAATCGGGATGATTACGACTATGATTACCTCAGTACTTCCACAATAGCCAGTAAGAGAGAAGTCTACAAGGAAGTGACAGAACTTTTGAAATGGCAACAGTGAAACAACAAGCAGCTTCACGGGTCCGGTGGACAAAGACGGAGGAATGGCTGGTCGAAATGTGGCAACAACCCAGCGTTTTTTTCTCGCTACAATGAATAATTATTGATACAGCAAGTTGTATCTATTCAAACAGTATCCATTTTGTTTCCCCGTGAGATCACGTGAGGTGCTAAATCTGCCATGATAATCTTAAAGGGGGGGGGGTCTAATGCTATTTCATGCATTCTGACTTATTTACACTGTTAAAGAGTTGCCTAAACATGGACAACATTTAAAAAAATTTGTTGGACGTATGACGGAGTATTTCTGTGCCAAATACACTCCTTCAGGATTTGAACAAGTTTCGGAACGTTTTTTTCAAGTATGGCCCTGTTTAACGTCACAAGGAGCGGAATTGCGGATGAGCGCGGGCACACATCAAACAGAGCGAGAGCAAGAGCCATAGTTTCCAAGTCCGTGTATAACACGCGACTTTGGGCTTCTTTTTTTGGCAAGTCGCGTTAAAAAAATCACGAGTTGCGGGTTGCGGTTTTATGGGCTTATTTTAAAAAATGTGGTTGCTTGTTAGGAAAATATAATAAGCAACTTCGTTTCTTTACATGTATGGTCGCTGTTGTGTCCAATACATTGACTGACTGTCTTCTCACAGCTAATAGCCATTCAGTGAAACGATACAAGTGCTGTAGTAATCCATCCTCATACATCCCGCCTCCTTCTCCCCCTCATTGAAGAAAAATCGCGTTCAACGTGCAGGCATGTGACGTTATAAATGCACGTAATGATAGTAGACTTAAATAGACGTATACATTTTAACAAACAATGCCACCAGCAGAGATGTAGCTACAGAGATGGAGAGCAAACAGGGAGGAGAGGCACCTAATTTAATTTAAAATATATTTTTGTAATGTATTTAAAATTACAGGCTATTATAAAAAAAAAACAAGTCTACTAATAATAACAGTAGGTATGGTTCGAATTTATTTTATTATAAATTTGTGGCTATATTGTAGCGCTCCCTTAGTGCTTGCCTGTGTCCCAATGTGCACACTAGTATCCATCCTAAATAGTATGTGACATTAGTAATTTTCAATACTATTTAGGGCAGATAGTGTGCACATTGACATGTAGGGCTTATCTTTTTCAAGGTTTGCAGTGTGTGTGTGTTCACTACTTACTGCCCCTAATATGTGTGCACTAACTCTGACTATGGGTTACCATAATTGGCCTTCATGTCACTTTTTCTCTTTTTCCATCTCCAAACCTCTTCTGATCACAGCTGATCGGAGGATATTGCGTGTGTCCTTTATTGCAATTTGATGATGTTTGTAAAATCACATCTGTTTTTGCTTTTCAAACTCCGAGAGGTTTCAGTTTAATATGTTGCAGGCTCATTTATTGATCAAAAATAATTTATTATAAATAATATTGATGATAATAAATAATATAATAATATTGGGCTTGATTTTGAAGCTGCGGTTGCTTATTTGTCTCGCGAGAGTTGGCAACACTGGCAAGAGCACGTCCATCAACGAGCGTTGTTCGGGTTACAGAAGCCGCCTGCAGCGCTGTCGTTTTGTTTTAAGACAATGTCACTAAAGAAGTGTGTTTTTGGTTGCGACCACGATTTTCAAATCTTGTAGCGTGTGCAGGTTTGAGATTTGAAAGAAGAAAATCTGTGAGGATTCTCCTTATGTGCGTAATGTAACCAGATTTGACAATCGGTTAAGACTTAAAAACTCCTGTAGTCTGAGCCCGGCTGAACTTCTCAACCTCACCGCGCTTCTCTTTGTGTTTGTGATGTTAAGTCTCAGTGGCATCTTGTTCGGCTTCATACTGTCAGAAGATAATATTTTGAGGCACGCAACACACTTGGTCTCTCTTCATTGTCCTGGTGAATCCGAGGATGAGATATGCCTTGTCATATTTTCTTGTCTTTAAAAAACTGGCCTTCATTTACAAAATGAACATATGACAGAAAATTGGCTGTACGATCGTTTCCAAGCAAACCTTGGCATTTATTCACTTTTGCACACGCATGTACTAACATAGATCATAGTATAACAATGACTCTAACTGGGGTTTGCGAGGGAACCGCAGGGGTTTTGTGACTTGATAAAAAAAGCTAATAATTAATTAAATCCTAATACATTTTTTACTTTTAAAATAAATATTAAAAAAAGCACTTACTAAAATTATTTGTTTACCTGCATGTGACCATTAACCAAGACCAGAGAACCGTGTGTGTGTCTGCGAAAGAAAGCCTCACCCAGTATATTCTCATGCCTCATGAGGACAGTCTGATATATCTCCGTCTCTCTGAACCAGCTGGCCTCCTCTGTGGTGAAAAAGACTTTCACAGCTACTTTCTCTCCCCTCCATCTACCCATCCACACTTCTCCATAACGGCCCTTCCCAATCTGTGTCACCATCTGGATCTGCTTCGCTATAGTGCGCTGCACCTAAAGACATTCAGACAGATGATAGATAGATAAAATGGAATAGATAGACAGACAGACAGACAGACAGACAGACAGACAGACAGACAGACAGACAGACAGACAGACAGACAGACAGACAGACAGACAGACAGACAGACAGACAGACAGACAGACAGACAGACAGACAGACAGATAGATAGATAGATAGATAGATAGATAGATAGATAGATAGATAGATAGATAGATAGATAGATAGATAGATAGATAGATAGATAGATAGATAGATAGATAGATAGATGTGATGGACGGACAGACAGACAGACAAACAAACAGACAGACAGATAGATAGATGTGATGAACAGATAGATGACAGATAGATAGATAGATAGATAGATAGATAGATAGATAGATAGATAGATAGATAGATAGATAGATAGATAGATAGATAGATAGATAGATAGATAGATAGATAGATAGATAGATAGATAGATGTGATGAACAGACAGACAGACAGACAGACAGACAGACAGACAGACAGACAGAGATAGAACTGGAGATCAAGTTCATGTGTTCATGTCCTCATATAGACGCTGAAATTGTCATCCATTCACACTTCATATTTAAATAGCAATCTTTCTGCAGTTTAATATTCACAGACACTAGTCCATATCACAAGTGTACAGGCCAAAATTTGATTTAATCATCCAAAAATTTTATTCTTTAAGTCCGTGCACATTTCATAGGGCCCTAATGGATGTTGATTTCATGTCATCTGCGACTGTGTGCAGTGTGTGATTCTCACCAGCAGGGGGAGTCCTGACCCTGAGCCGGAGCTCTGGGACTGCTCTATGAGATCCCGCAGGGATTCTCCGGGAGGAATCAAAGTTTCGTCAGGATGCAGGCCAAGGCTGTAGCGCGGGGCCAACTCGTGACGCTTATACCTGAAACACCACACAGACGACTTGAACACGAGACAAAATAACCAAAACTCCACACAAAGACAACATGGAGATTTAGATCGAGTTCACCATGATAAAAACAAAATCCTTAATTAATGTTAAAATAATGTGTCTGATTAAGTTAAGGAGTCTGTAAAGATTAGTTTAGAGTAATTGAATTACCTTTATTTAAGAACAACCAAAGTCAGTGTGTCCGTGATGGTAACTTACACACCTGAAGTAACAGAAGATGATGATGAAGGTGAGGATGAAGCTACAGACGGTCACTGAGATGAGCAGAGCGATATGATGAATATCTCCAACCACATAACCTGCACACACACACACATTATTACATGTCAAAGAGGCCAAAGGCTGAACACGCAACTCTTGCATCTTCACACAGAGCTGAGTGAAATCAGAGCCGTCTCTGTATGCCACAGCACCGGTGAGAGGGTGTGAACACAGGTGTGTGTGTGTGTGTGAGAGTGACAGACAGAGAGACTTCTATTCTGCTGTGCTGATTGATGGGAGTTGTATAGTGACAGCCACAATAAACCCTACAGGTGTGTAAAGGCTTCTGACCTAGATCAGTACTTTTGGGAACAAATCAGATTTTTTTTTTCTAGGAATGTTGCCCAAAGAAAAAATAAATAAAGACGATAAATACTTATTATATATATATATATATATATATATATATATATATATATATATATATATATATATATATATATATATATATATATATATATATATATATATATATATATATATATATATATATATATATATATATATATATATATATATATATATATATATATATATATATATATATATATATATATATATAAATATTTTTGTTATTATTATTTTTCTTTACTTTTTTTATAGTAATTAAGACAACATAATATATTATTATATAATGAGATTTTATTATTATTTATTTAAATTTTAGATTTAAATTTAGTAATTTATTTTTAATTTAGTAATTTTACTTTTCCGGTTTAAATGTGTTTTTATTTCAGTTTTTATTCATTTCCAGTATTTCCAGTTAGTAATTTTTGCTGTTGCTAAACGGTTCAACTTGGGGTTAGAGGTTAAAATAACTAACTCTAAATATTAACAATAGTAATAATAATGCTTACCTGAACAAACACTACTAAACAGCTGTAGTAAAAGGATAGTAAAACTTAATTTTTTGTCCTTGTGGGGACATTTTTGGTCCCCATGAGGAAAACATCTTATAAATCATGTTTATATAAAAATAAAAATAAGGATTTTCTGTGATGAATAGGTTTAGGGGACTGAATATACAGTTATATATACAATATACAATATAATAATCATTATGTCTATGGACTCCCTATGTCTGTGTGTGTGTGTGTGTGTGTGTGTGTGTGTGTGTGTGTGTGTGTGTGTGTGTGTGTGTGTGTGTGTGTGTGTGTGTGTGTGTGTGTACAGGTCTATATAACATTATAGGGACCAAAAGTCCCCACAAGGATAGTAAAACCTGAGATCACCTACATTGTGGGGACCAGTCAGGGAATTAATAAACATACTAAATTATGTTTTTATGAAAATGTGTGTGTGTCTAATTGTGTGTGTGTCTAATTGTGTGTGTGTGTGTGTGTGTGTGTGTGTGTGTGTGTGTGTGTGTGTGTGTGTGTGTGTGTGTGTGTGTGTGTGTGTGTGTGTGTGTGTGTGTGTGTGTGTGTGTGTGTGTGTGTGTGTGTGTGTGTGTGTGTGTGTGTGTGTGTGTGTGTGTGTGTGTGTGTGTGTGTGTGTGTGTGTGTGTGTGTGTGTGTGTGTGTGTGTCTGAACTCACTGGGTGTTCGTAGGGGAGGCAGTGTTGGGTGTAAGTCTCTGTTACAGTAGTCCTGATCTGTGCAGCACTCCAGTGCTCGCCGCTGCTTAGAGTTCCCCGTGTCCTAAACACACACAAACACATATTATTATAATAATACATCAGGATATTTTAGGTTCAGCAATAGACACATTGAAACCGCATGAGCAACTCCTTTTTAACTTCTTTAATGTGACATATTCCGAGTGGAAGCGAGCATGCAGCATGAGATAATGCACAGTAGGGGTGGTACTTAAAATTAGTGGGGGAAAATAATGTCATATTATTGGTTAACATAATTTTGCACAATAAATCAAGGGACATTTGTTATTTAGAAAGTAAATAGAATCGGTTTTGTATTTTATGTTGTATTACGTTAGTATTTTGTTTTGTGTTGTGATAAAAAGAAGTGTAAAGGAATAGTCCACTCAAAATACACTATATTGCCAAAAGTTTTGGGACGCCTGCCTTTACATGCACATGAACTTTAATGACATCCCATTCTTAATCTGTAGGGTTTAATATGGAGCTGGCCAGCCCTTTGCGGCTATAACAGCTTCAACTCTTCTGGGAAGGCTTTCCACAAGGTTTAGGTGTGTGTTTATGGGAATTTTTGACCATTCTTCTAGAAGCGCATTTGTGAGGTCAGGCACTGATGTTGGACGAGAAGGCCTGGCTCTCAGTCTCCGCTCTAATTCATCCCAAAAGTGTTCTATCAGGTTGAGGTCAGGACTCTGTGCAGGCCAGTCAAGTTCCTCCACACCAAACTCGCTCATCCATGTCTTTATGGACCGACGCTTTGTGCACTGGTGCGCACTCATGTTGGAATAGGGGCCATGCCCAAACCATTCCCACAAAGTTGGGAGCATGAAATTGTCCAAAATGTCTTGGTATGCTGAAGCATTAAGAGTTCCTTTCACTGGAACTAAGGGGCCAAATCCAACCCTTGAAAAACAACCCACACCATAATGCCCCTCCACCAAACTTTACACTTGGCACAATGCAGTCAGGCAAGTAACGTTCTCATGTCAACCGCCAAACCCAGACTCGTCCATCGGATTGCCAGACAGAGAAGCGTGATTGGTCACTCCAGAGAACACGTCTCCACTGCTCTAGAGTCCAGTGGTGGCGTGCTTTACCCCACTGCATCCGATGCTTTGCATTGCACTTGGTGATGTAAGGCTTAGATGAGCTGCTTGGCCATGGAAACCCATTCCATGAAGCTCTACGCACTGTTCTATATATATATAAATATACACACACTGTATGTACAGAATATGTACACTGCTTTTATGGTGATTTTTGGAGCTTGGCAGTATAAATAACCATTCATTTTCATAATATGGAAAAGAGCAGCTGTTAAACTGCTAAACTACTACCTTCATTTGTTTTCATAGAAGAAAGAAAATCATGAGTATGGAAGCACATTTCCACCACAGAATAAAAATAAAAAAGGTACACTACTGTTCAAAAGATTGGAGATTTTAAAATAAGTCTCTTATACTCAAAGCAGCATTATTTATTTGAAAAAACAGTATTCTTGTGAAATATTACAATTTTAAAAACTTTTTTTTAAATATTGTAAAATGTAATTTATTTCTGTGATCAAAGCTGAATTTTCAGCATCATAACTCCAGTCTTCAGTGTCACATGATCCTTCAGAAATCATTCTAATATGATGATTTGCTGCTCAAGAAACATTTCTAATTATCAATGTTAAAACAGTTGTACCGCTTAATATTGTTGTCAAAACTAATCTTGGCGCACAGTTTATATCTCGCAATTCTGATTTACTTCTAGCAGATTTTAAGATACAAAGTTGCGTAGTAACATATAAAGTCAGAATTGTGAGATGTAAACTGGCAATTATAATACTAGATAGATTTTTTTTAATACTTTGCTAACCACGGGTGAACAAATTACAGAATAAAATTTTTTGGGTGAACTGTGCCAGTTGAGGAGCAACACATGAGTTTGTAAAGTGGGCGTTTAATTAACTGTTGGTTACATAAGGCGTTTGTTTTGTCAGTGCTTGAGGACTGATGCATCAATATTTAAGTCGTTTATTTTGGAAATTAGAGTAGTTTATGACTCACTCTGCACTGAAACTCTGATCCGACCAGACCCAGACAACCGGACGTCAGCACAGCCGTTCCACCCTCTTCCTCCACCATGGTGAAGCAGTAACCGTCCGTCCTGAACACACGACACGCATGTAATACTGCGCACAGTACGTGTGCAGGGGTGCAGTAAGTCTGGTGGAATGTGTCCTAATACCTGCATGTGTTATTAGTCGAATCCTCCGGGCAGTGATGATAACAGTAACACCACAGGAAGCGCTGAGGTAGAGCCGGCACATCACTTCCTGTCTCGCGATGTTCTTCCACCTTCCCAGAATTCCTCAGCAGCATGGTGTCCAGAACATTAGCTGGAGATGAACAGAAATTGGAAATAAGTTAGTTATCTGCCTTACAAAACATCTTTCAGAAACTCACACAACATTTATCCAACTCAAAAATGTCCTTTATTTCCTTCCTTCCTGTTTACAGACAGGGAAAAAAAAAATAGTGATGAGAGACCGAACTGAATAATTACTCCAGATTTCCAGACTCTCAGGATCAAAACACACAGCTTTGAAGTATGAAATCTATGGCACCTGGGGAAATATGGCTACAAATATCACATCATTCTCACTCTTTCATCTTCAAATATTCACAGGGAGAAAAGGCCCTGAGACATTTTACAAATTAAACTAAAAGATGGAAATGAAAGTTGGACTGTCTGTCATTTGTTTTGGAGTGATATGAAGAAGTTCTTTGAGTTTGTTTGAAGAAGGGCTGCTCAAACACTGGAAGTGAACGGATGCTGAACTTGTGAGCAGTCAAGGACAGATGGATGTCAAGGATAGACGTGCAAAGAGTACAACTGATTTGTTTATGTGGAAAACATTTTCGAACTAAAAAACTAAAATTACTTATTTGGTGATTATTTTTTTTGAACAAATAAAACTAGAGATGCATCGATATCATTTTGGCTGATACCAATATCTCTTTATATTTGGAAGCCGATAATCAATAAATTGACCGATAAATCTAAATCTTTTATATAATTTTTAAGAGCCTGATTACAAAAACAAGTGTCTCACTATTAAAAGCCATGTCTCAAGCATACAATTATAATATTCTCATTACTATTTTATGTAGCCTATATGACAGACTTCATATCTAGGAACTTTGTGCCGTCCCATGGGTGCAGAGGAGCAATGATATTACGCAGCGCCTGAAATTAGTCCCCAGCGCTCCCTGTGCAAGCAGGTTGTCACGTTGGTTATGTTGACAGAAGTTATTTCAGGCGCTGTGTAATATCATTGCGCCGCTGCACCCATGGGACGGCAGCAAAGCTCCTTGATTATTACGCAGAAATGAGAGTATAGACACATATATATATGTGTATATATATATATATACACACATTTAATTTATATAATTAAATTATAGAATTGGATTTATTAGAATAAAACTGGCAAAAACAAGGCAAAATAAAGACTAAATAAAACACATTTAAAAACTACATAAACTATAATAACCTTGCTGAGAGCACAATTGTTCTTTTGTTTCCATGAGCGAGACACTTAACCCCAGGTTATTGCTGCTGTAATTAGTGCATGGTCACTTTGGGTGAAAAATGAGAAACACAAAATTATGATACAGGGCTGTAAAGTTGATGTGTGTGTTTTCTTCTCCCTCTAAAACTTGCGCATGCGACTGAACGTGCACACACACACACAGTTTTAAATGGCCACAAAGGTGCTTATAGAAGCTGACCAAACACCCTTCAGTCAAAATAACTCCACATCTGCGAGCTGTTAAAGAGAGAGGGGGGTGCTGAGGGATGGTGTATATAATTTTGACATCAAGACATAAAATAAAGTTGCTTATTTCATGGCTCTCTGGAACATTAGATTCTGATAGGTCAATTGTGGCATTCAGTGGTCAAATGTTCTTGTATAATTATGCTACGAAATCATGTTTATAAAAAAATTAGACCACATGTATAAGGTTGGGAAAACATTTTTGCCCATCTGTGTAAACAGACTGTATAATAAATCAAGCAGTAAATACAATATGAACAAATTAATTAATATCTTTCATAACATAATTGAGAAACTATATGCAAAGTTTGGTTAACATACGTTTAGTGGAAACTAATGGTATATGTATATTAGTGTGCATACAAAATATACTTGAAAATAAACATATACACATACACACACACTTTTTTTCTGGAATAAGATATCTAATAGATAAAATACATTTATAAAATATATTTTTTTATAATATATCAACTCAAATCAATACTTCATGTCCAAAACGTACAGTCCTATTACATAACAGTTGTGTTGCTCACCCAGTCTGGGTTTATTTTGTCATAATGACCTTCTGACGGTACATTATGTTATATTTAGTGTGTTAACATTTCTTTCAACAAACTATTCTCGTCTTTCACTCTCTCTGTTACAAACCATCACTAGTCTAAACTCACTAATGCACTGCTTATATTACTGACTGAACACACTGCTTTCGTCTGGATAAAGAATGGAGGCTAGTCTGTGTGTGCGTCTAAAAGCATCTTAGTATGTCGAACACACATAATTAAAGGACAACTTTAATCCTACAAAGTACAGACACACTTACACAGACATGTGAATGTACACAGTAAGACTCATTCATGTAAGGGACGTAAGGGGCCCCGGGACATAAACACTCACGGTTTCCCACACACACCGTGAGTCTGATGCACTGCCCCATCCCTGTCTTATCCATTCATTTCACATGTGCGCACTTCATGAAGCGCACACACATAAACGCAGACGGATTTGGCCCTTGCTTGCATAGTTAAGAAAGCCCTGTGAAAACAGTCGTAAACACAGTCACCGCTGCGAGACGTAACGTATAAACAGAACAGCTCATTTATAACCGCCAACCGGAGAGCGTTCAGCTTACAGTTACGCACAACATATACAGTCAACAACGTGCTGCAGATCGAGCTTTTAGTTTGTTTGGTCTTTGCTTGAATAGTTATTGATTTCACACTTTCTTCACAACTACTTCTACAAACTTCTAACTCTGTATTAAAGTGCCCCAATTATGCTATTTTAAAGTTTCCTAATTTAGTTTTGGAGGTCTCCAACAACAGGTTTACATGCATCAAAGGTCAAAAACATGTTTAATTTTCTCATAATATACATTGCACATCACCACAATGTTCAATGATTCTCAAAGGACTCGACGGATGAATCAGTCTCTCTAAATCCATCCTTTCCGCAAGCCTGCTCTGATTGGTCAGATGGCCCAGTCTGTAGTGATCATAGACCATAAAAAAATATTGACGACGCGTGAAGAAAAGTGAAGCCTCCGGCGGTCCAAATATGGCGCTGACATCTTGCGCAGATTTGGGACAGAGTCTGCGCAGTAGAGAGCAGGAAGTAGAGCAGTGATATCAAAACCCCGCCCACACTCTCGCAGATGCAGAACTAGTCATTATGTCGGTGTGAAATAAACAGTTATGGAAATGTAGAAATTAAAGCTAAAGCTCCCATCTCCTCTCGAAAAAAGTCTGTTAGTGCCTCAGTGACAACTCCACTCCTCTGAGAAGCCGTCAATCTCAGCTGTCAATCATGACGTCACACCCCCCGTTTTTATAGCATCAAATAACTCACTAAAACTAAACTTATTTAATAAGCAAACACTTCATTAAGAAATCAGTGTGATAAAAACTGCCTACAAATGACAGAAACCAACTTTGGGAAAAAATTATATAAAGTGTAATTTGATTGTTTAGTTTGTCTTGCGTGTAATATAATACACGGAGGGGCGGGGGTTATGAGCTATACTGGGACCAGCCACCTGGGGGCGATCGAGGAGCGCCGGCTTCAGTTTTTAACAGGAGTGCTGCAGGCTTGGTAGTGATTGGTCTACCGTGTACTGCGCGTATTTCGGAAACAAACGTCCATTACCATAACTGAACTCCAGCTCCGTCCGGAGGCTTTGACACACTGTAAAGACAGTAACGAGGACGGCGATTTTACACCAATCCCAGCACGAGTCCGAATCGATGAAACCAGTGTTAATTTTGACAGCATATTTTGATTTAGTTTTAGTCATAGTCTTTTGACTAAAATGCCATTTAGTTTTAGTCTAGTTTTAGTCGACTAAATATCGTAAGATTTTAGTCGACTAAATCTACAGTAGATTTAGTCTCCTACAATCTAATGAGTTTAGTTAAATTGTAATACATTAAGCATTTAAGCCTTACATAACCGACTGTCCCTTGGACTGACATTTTGACATCATTTTGTTTTTGACATTAAAAATACACGAAAGAGAGCTCAATTCAGTTTGTTTTTAAAAACATCTATATAGTTTTTATAACTTTGTATTTCTGTTTTAGTTAGTATATCATGTTAAGCTAAAGCTTCAAATAAGTTTGTTTATTTATTTATTTTATTTCAGTTAACAAAGATTTTTTTAAATGGTTTTAGTTAACTATTGTAACCCTTATACTTTATTGAACATGTGTCAAATACTGGTCTTTCCTCCTGACTATGAATTAAATGGGAATTAAATTAAATACAGTTTATTGTGCAAGCAAAAGCGAATATATAATGCATGACTTTTAATTATAAACCAGCTGGAAATACACCGGGACTCTTATTTTGAAATCTCACCTTACTATTGCAGTTGCAGGAACTCATTCAAGTTCAGATGAGGAGATAAAATATGCATTGTTACAACCGTCTAAAACATATTACTATATAAACATTGTAAAGTAAACATTGTCATTATTCATCAGCATTAGTTCATAAACAATTGCCTGGCATAAATGTGCATTATTCATTGATTGTGAGCCGCTCTGGAGCGCTGGATTGGGAATGCGTGAGCCTGGAGAAGCACAACAGCGCCGTGTTTTCCAGCGGTTATCAAATGTGCGCATCTGTTACACAGGATATCGGTACTGTCTGGATCTCTTCCCTAATCGTCCCTCCCTAACATTTTCGTCTCGTTTTTATTTGTTGACGAAAATGACAGTTGATTTTCGTTATAGTTTTTGTCATCCAACACTAGTTTTTATTTAGTTATCGTCTCGTTTTCATCAGAGAAAACAGGTCGTTGACGAAAATTATGACGAAAATTATTTGTCAACGAAATTAACACAGGATGAAACATTGGAAGAACTAGTTATTCAACCCGAACCTTGAGCAGGACGTTTCTCAGTGATGCTACTCAGTTTGAGGTACATTATGAGATGTTTCAACTGTAATTGACCTATCGGTAAGCCCCTCCCCTCGAACGCAGATGAACCAATGGCAGTTGAGTATCAGTTGCGCTGGGACCGGAACTCGGACATCTTTAGGTTTCAGCGCCATAGAGAAACATTGGAAAATCCGAAGCTCTCATCGGTTTGATGGTGTTTATGCTACAAAAATGGTCAAATGATGTGCCTGGGGTACTTTAACACTGATTCCAGATATTCTGAGAGGATTTTCTGGTGGTCATCCTCTTATTAAGTTAGTCCCTGCTAACATACAAACCAAAATAACTAACTGTCCTCACGTCATGTAACGTTAACAAAAAAGATTTGTTTTTGTATATTTTTTTATATTTTATGTTATGTATGTTTAGATATGTTTAAGGTCTACATTATCGATCTTCTATTTTGATGGGTATTATAGTTTACAGGTAGTGAAAGTTGAGAGCTAGCAGTTTATCAGAGTTGTTTTCAGATACAAAATGTACTGTTTATTAGCACCCCGAAAAGGCATGTATATGTTTGTTTACTGCTAGTAGTTGTATGAGTGTTTTTGTATAATTTGCTATACGTTAATGATAATGCAACGGAGAGAGAGCGAGTTTGTGAATGAGACATTAATGCGCACTTCTGCTTTGTTTGTTCAGCTCTTACGGTGAGTTTTTTTGAGTGAAAAACGATGTAATAAACTTCATAAACCATCAGTAAAGTTTGGCCATCATTTGGACAGGGTATACGCTACATTCTGTGTCCAAAAACATCTTGGGATAAGGTTTTCACACTGACAGCTGTCATTGTAAGACAGTTAGCAACTCAGTTTGTTTGTCCGAGTTAGCAACAGTAACTAAGGGGGCGGGGCTTACCGATAGGTCAATTCCTCACCATCAACATTAACAAGTGTGTGTGTGTGTGTCTCTAATGTATTGCGGTATTCATGCAGGAATTGTATCAATAACAGCACATACAGTACGTTAGCCAAGCACTAACGTGAATGACTGATCTAACAATAAAGTTTGGAAAACAAATCTTGCTCCATCCTTAAACTTTAGTAAGAATGACAGACAATCGGCATTGATAGACAGTTTTAGGTAATACTGCAGCCCACAGATTTACAATAGTATTTCAGTAAGACAGTAATAACGTGAGTTAGCCGGTTAGCCAGAGACCTACACAATATGAAACACAATAAACACATTGTAGAGCACAGCGTCTTCTCGACATGACGCTATCCAGTATCCGCTGCAGTGTTTTAGGGGGTTCAAGTTTTCCCTGGTGTCTGCGCGGGCAATAGGTGGACAGGCAATTTGCTAATGTTTCGTCTTGACGTCACAATGAAACGGCATAGGACTCATTTCGTTTAATTGACTCAAGAGTCGACTCATACATTTGAGAGACAATAACTTCATATATGCTGCACTTTCAAATTTAAAACTTAGAGCTACGTTACACACTACATGAAAGGTCATTTTCAATAATCCATAATAGGGTCTCTTTAAAATAATTTCCCTCAAAAACTTGCGGTTGCACTGATCTGAGAGCCTTTAACTAACCCAGAGACTGACAGAAATAAACTAGTGGCATGGCTGTTTTTGGCTCGGTTCATAAACACGCAAGAGACATGAATCTGGCAATGGAGATACGCGATACTTCGTTTCTCACCCTCCATCTGGCTGTCAGAGCCGAGTCATTTACATAATGTAAACACTGACACGCCAACTATTTGACTACTTTTCTGGATGACTAGTCAATTAGTAAAAATGAGTGGTCGTGCAAGTTACTACCTACTGACTGAAACAAATCTGTTCTGAACATACAGTGCATACAAAGCAATTATACTCAGACAAATACAATATTAGAAACTTTATTTTATTAAAAGCAAGTGTTACATAGACAGATAATAGAACAGAAAAATATGAAATATATTACATATTTCATTGTGTTCACAAAAAAACGTATGTGTTGACGGAATAACAACAGTATCTGGGTCTTTGTATTTCGCTTCACAAACGCAAGAAATGTTCAACAGAAAAATATAGAATATAAAAATGATAAAATCAACAATTATAAAATAAAACATATATAATAAAAGAAATTATAAAATCAAAAATAGAATATAAAAAAGTTATAAAATTAACATTAACAAAAAAAAAGGTTTTATGTTATAATTAATTAGTTTTTATAGTTGGTATAGTTTGTTTATGCTTAATGCATGATAAAACGGCATACAGAATTTAAAACAAAGTAAAAAAATTTAAGTAATTTAAAGTAAGGTCATTTAACATAAAGCTTCATTTAAAGTCATGATTCGTCACGTAAGAGAATCAATTCTATAAATGTTGTGTTAGTATATAAAAAATATGCCTATATATATATATATATCCTAACATGTATCTAAACACAGCCTTAATATACTGTGTTCAAAAACTTTGTTCAAAAATCTAAACTTTTTTAATCTTAAAAAAAGTAAAATAAACAAACAAATGATGTTTGGGAAATCCCGTACTTAAAGATTAAGATTCTAAGTCGAAGATTTTAGTAATTACAAGGCAAAATAAAATAACATTAAAAAAAGCAAGTAAAATGGTGGTTACACTTTATTTTAAGGTGAAGTAGACACATTACTCACTCAAATAAGTATGGAGTAATATTAATTAACTACATGAACTTACTATAGAGCTACAGTAGGGTTAGTTACTTGTAATGATGCATAATTTACTGTTATTACTATAGTAAGTACATGACTCAAATGTCTTGATTCACAAATTTCTGAAATAAAAGCATTGGACTGTAGTATTACGGGCTTAGATGTATTTTTGGATATGCTATAGTAATTATAATTAGCCGAATTAAATAACAAAAGAAGATGACAGGGTGTCCTCAATTACATAGCAAGGCGCACATGTGAGTGTGTGCGTTTGAAGTAACATATCCACACATACGCTCCACCAGAAAGAGGCATGACCTTTAACCCAAACCAAAATCCAACCGCATCAGTATGCCACAGTCGAGCCTAATACACCTGTCAATCAAAACCTAGAGCCATCAATCAAACCCGCAGGGGTCTGGAGATAATGAGCGTACACGGGTGAAAAGAAAAAGATCAATACAACAGATGCAAGAAAGTGAAACTGCAATGAGCAGAAGAAAAGATAAGACAGGATAATAGATTAAGACCAGACAAAAGAGAGCTACAACTGTGTCTTTATCTGCTGGGCTTTGTCAAGCAAGACCGGCCGTCTGAATGGGCCCGAACTCAATCAAAATCTTCTTTTCTCTCTCTGTCAGTCTGATGGTTGAATAAAACCCCTGAGGACAGAGATTTTCACACAAAGAGACACTTTTCATTCCTTCACTCAGCCAAATAATCACAGCGAATCTGTCAGAGAAGCCCGACTGCTCCGGAAATCTGCTTCCCGCTCCACATTCACAGTCTTGTCTACGTGTGTGAATCTACAATGAAGATTTAAAGGAGCCTAATGTCTATAAAGCGCATCTTGGGAATGCTGTTGATTACCACGGACAATAATGCAGACTCATCCCTCAGTTTGTAAAAGCAAATGGGAAACGTGCCTGCAGTGATGCACTTACAATGGAAGAACAGCAGACAAGCAGGCCAGAGGGTTTAAAGGCAGAAATGCAGACGCATTTTTGAATGAATTCTTTAGTAAAAAATGTTAAATTATAAGCTTGGAATACTCTTTAAGCTCCAGGAATTTTTGATTGTGTGTTACCGATGTAATTCCTACAGGTGGAGAGTATTAGAAATGTGAAGAATCCTATTTGAGCTGTAAAGCTGTCAAGTCCTTTTGAACTGAGACTACTTTTTCTTATTGATGTAAATGTGCGTTTTTAGAAATTAAATACTAAATATTTTACTAAATTATTCAGAATGATATCTGCTGATATCGATACTGATTGTTAGATTTTCTTAAAATAATGCAGTTAACTATTAGGGGTGTAACGGTACACAAAACTGACGGTTCGGTACAGCAGTTTTACAAAATTGCTTTTTATTAATTATTTTTTCAACAGTGGTTTAAGTAAGGAATAATTGACTCCGGGCCGTTCAATTATTAGAATGATAATGCACACGAGGTGGTGATGCGGTCACGACGCGAAGCGGAGTTCTAATAATTGAACGGCCCAGAGTCAATTATTCCGCTTATACTACGGTTACCACACCTCAAGACATCGATCCGATTATATATTTAATGGGATTCGTCCGGTTTTTGTACTTAAATCGCTATTGTGAGTAGGACTATTTCTTCCGCGTCTCATCCAACAGCTCTTTTGCTAGTTCCGAAACGTCATTTTAAAGCTGTTAACGAAGGCTTGAGCCGTTGATAGCATTCTACTGCAGTTATTAATAAAGTTATTAGAGAGAACGAGAGAGAGAGAGAGAGAGAGAGAGAGAGAGAGAGAGAGAGAGAGAGAGAGAGAGAGAGAGAGAGAGAGAGAGAGAGAGAGAGAGAGAGAGAGAGAGAGAGAGAGAGAGAGAGAGAGAGAGAGAGAGAGAGAGAGAGAGAGAGAGAGAGAGAGAGAGAGAAAGAGCGCTTGTGTGAACTAGGCTCCCTCTGTGCGTCTCTAAACAGCGCTGTTATTACCTCGCTAGTGAAAAAATGTCACGTGTAGCCTTTAAGTTGCTCCACTATATAGGCGAACTGACAGCTTTTTGTGCAAACTGTAGTGCGTGTGCGAGCATGTGTGATTTCAGTAATGAGACAGAAAATCTTGCCTTTGTTGTTTTTCATCTGGACTGTCTAATACTGCTGCCGCCCAGTTGTTGAACGTTTTATATTCACTGTAAATATTAAGATTTACTTTAGGAAAATCGTCTGTCATATTGTTGTTTTTTAGTCCTGTAATTTCCGTTATTACAGTTAACTATGCGTAGTGATATGGAACTGTAATGCGGTCAAGATAGCTGCCTGGAACTATGTTTGCTGTGCGTCTCCCAGAAAATAACTGCACACCTCAGAACGTTCATCAGCCAATCAGATTCAAGCATTCAACGGCCCCGTAGTATAAAAGATGAACTTTTGGATGTGTTACTGACGTTACTGTGTGTGTGTGTGTGTGTGTGTGTGTGTGTGTGTGTGTGGTTTTAGAAACGTGATACTCCTACTTTGATTAGACAGCTTTCCATTGTAACGGTATTGGTATATTAAACACATTTCCTAATTAGAACATACATCTGCAATCATAACAGGCTGACCGTGTCTCTTGTTCTGTGATGTCTGAATTCTGAAAAGCGCTGCTGGTTTCAGACCCGTCTGTTTCCATGGCTCCTAAGAGAGTTCAGCAACTGTCTGTTATGTAAATAAAGAAAATTCCACTCATATCTGGAATGAAACGGCGTCTGGAGTTCCAAGTGATTTTGACTCTTGGTAAAAACAAAAAGACTTTCTACGTTAATTAGCTGGTGTGACAGTGATAACCTTGATTTCAATTTACTAGAAGCGATTAAACATCTTGAGATGACATAAGGTTGCTGTAGGGTGATGAGACTGCAATTGCCTTTATCTGACACTCACACACAGGCAGCAGAAGTTCATACAAACACCCACAGACACCGTATTAATCCAGCAAACACCCACTGAACGCTGCTATTAACACACCGTGAGCTTGAGGGATGACTGTGCAGAAGGTTCATGTGCAAACCATTGCTTTGTGTGTGTGTGTGTGTTTATGCTGAGATGTAATTTACAAGGTCATCTTGAAACTCAATCACCTGACCCTGAACATTCCAACGACCCTTCACACGGATACACACACACACACCGCAGCCGCCACACTCTATGAAATATAAAATAAACACAGCACTTTCAAATAAACAGTAGAAGGAAACTTCCATTTCAAGACTCTTTCAATGACATGAGAGAAACAAGAAAGACCCTCTGGCCAATAGCAAAAACTGAGAGCAAACACAAAAGGAATCAGAAAGAGAAAGAAGGGTTTCTTCCTACTTAATCTTTACTAATGCATCTTTCACTACCAGACTAAGAATTAGTGGGCGTACACACAGGGCCAGTTCTTATATCATGCAGTCACGTACTGCTGTTTGGCAAATTTTTCAAAAAGATTTTTGATTTTTCCAGAACAACCAGGTTTTTCCAGGACATTTTCATGTTTTCCAGGGCTGGAAAATTGGTCATTATTTCCCCAGGATTTCCAGGTCGTGTGGGAACCCCAACATTGTTGCTTCTGATTGGTCCATCATTTAAAAAACTGAAATTGGTGCAATATAATAAGAACTTTTGAATTGAGATGTCCAAAAAGTGCAATTTACATGGTGCATAACACATGTGTATATAGAAAAACAATTATGAAACAGTGCAGACGGAATTAGGGTTGGGTTCCGAATAGGGTTTGGGTCGTTTGGTTTTTTTTACGATACCGGTGCCAAACCGATACTTTTAAAGGTCCCATGGCATGAAATTTTCATTTTATGAGGTTTTTCAACATTAATATGAGTTCCCCTAGCCTGAATATTGTCCCCAAGTGGATAGAAATGTTGATCGGTGTAAAACCGAGTTCTGGCTGTCTTTCTCTGCCTTTGAGAAAATGACAGGCCAGACGAGCCAATCCTGAAGTCTCCTGGTTTGACGTCCAAGCAGGAACGGTTTCCTCCCTTTCCTCCGCCCAGAGAATCTGGCTCGCCCATGCAAACGCTCGAGAGATCATTGTGTGAACGAGTGAACGCTGGCAGTTTCTCAGTGTTTGGATGTACAAATGAAAACAGAAGTCTTTTTTCAGTTCCTTCTGATCTGTGATCAGTGATTTCTTATGTGTAGCTAATTATTTATTATTCGTGCACACACTGCGGCTTCTCTCTCTCCCGACAGAACGGTGTTTTCGTGTTTTCTATCTTGTGTGTCAGTGTTTTTGTACGTCCTCGTCGCGTCTATCGGTTCTACAATGTGCATACAGTCTTTTCTGCTCAACATCAGCAGAGCCACATCTTTAGAGATAAACCTCACACACGCCGAGGCTCGGCCTTCAACATCCCCGACCCCCAGTACTGCATCTGGCCCACAGCGGAGGCACCAAACGCGGCGTGAGATTAAGCAGAAGGGGGGTAAGCGTGAGGGTATCCGGCCAGACACGCCTCTTGTAACAGGGCCTTCAGCCACAGGGCAAACAGCAGTAGAGAAAAAATGCCTTTTATTTCTAAATTATGACATTTTATGATGTAAAAATCATACTAACAATATAAGTACACCTCAGGAAACATTATAAAATAATAGAAAAATGCCATGCCATGGGACCTTTAAAACAGTACCATTGCCTACGGTGCCTGAAACGATACGTGTCTGAATTGGAAAAAAAGAGCCACAAACGATGGTGGATGACATCGAAGAATGTCTTTTAATTGAAAGAAGAACAAAAAAATCAAGTATACTTAAATATATAAATAGATACAAAACACAATTTACTTAAATTCACAGTAAATCCTAAGCCACCTAACCCAACTACAACAGGCCTAATAACACTAAATAACAGTTACAGTACTAACAACAGCAAAGTAGTCTGTATTCTTGGTATGCTACAAACCAGCTTCAAGGTTCAGCTTTTATTTTGCAGAAATATGACCATATTCTCTGGCTTAATATTTTAGAACGCATTGTCTAACTGTTTCCATGGCGACGCATCATGCATCTCACGTGAAACACAGCAGCCACAATTTCACAGTATGACAGATGTATCGCTTTTATTTACTTTTTTCTTTTTTCTTCAAAAATATTCAACAGCTAAAACTTGTTAACTATGGGAAATTCTGATTGTCAAATGTGTGAGTGAATGTGTGTTAGTTGATCTATAATGCGCAATGGGCGCCGCCATGTTAGTTTTCGCAGCAATTCAGAGAATCTGATCTGTCGGATTTACATCAGGTAAATTCACCCTCGTCTCACAAAATACATGAAAGTAAGTGACAGGTGAACTGGGAGAAGAATAGAGTAAACTAAAATGTAGTTGCTATATACTGTGTGTCTGATATAAATAAGACACGTAGTCAAATTATAACTGAAGGGATTGTTATTGCCGCTTCCATAGACATCAGTGTGTTTTTAGCTAGTACTTATGAGCATTTAAATGTCTGGAACCTAAAATAAACATGATGTGGTTGAAAACACTGAATAGTTGTGATAGCACGTGCGAAAGCACGTTTGAATTTAAGTGGCACCGAAATGAGGCACTGAGATCTGCCTTCTGATTCGGTCCAGTTACAGATCGGTTATATAGGTACTGATGCCATTTTGGCACCGGTTTTCAGTACCCAAACCCCTATATAACTGGCGGTATGTAATCGGACTGAATCAGAACGCAGATTTCGGTGCCATTAAATTCAAACGTGCTTTCGCCCGTTGGCTGGTGCCGAGCCAGAGACAGACTCGCTCAGCGCTTGTCAATCCACTGCAAAAAATGCTCTTCTTATTTAGTTTTTTTGTTTTGTTTCTAGTCCAAATATCTAAAGATTCTTAAATCAAGATGCATTTACGAGATAAGTAAAATGACATAAGATATTTTTTCTTGTTTTCTGGGGAAAAAAAATCTAAATGAAGTGATTTTTTACCTAAAACAAGCAAAATGATCTGACAATGGGGTGAGTACTTATCTAGTAAATGCTTCTTGATTTAAGAATTTTTTGATATTTGGACTAGAAAAAAGACAAAATTACTAAGTAAGAAGAGCAACCACATCATGTTTATTTTAGGTTCCAGACATTTAAATGCAATACGTTGGATGCCCTTCCTGACACAACCCATTCACACAATCCTACAATTTGGAATATCCAATCCACCGAACCTGCATGTCTTTGGACTGTGGGAAAAAAATACCCTGCTTATCATGAACTATCTGATATAGCAAAAAAATACATTTATAGTTTGTTAAATACACACTGATGTCTATGGAAGCAGCAATTACAATCCTTTCAGTTATAATTTGTCTACAGCTCTTATTTATATCCGATACACATTATAGTTGAGACGTGAGACGTGGATCAATTTACGTGATGTAAATCCGACAGATGCGATTCTCTGAATTGCAGCGCAAACTAACATGGTCATATATAATGAATATGGTCATATTTCTGCAAAATAATTTGTGAAACTTGAAGCTGGTTTGTAGCATACCAAGAATACCGACTACTTTGCGGTTATTAGTACTGTTATTTAGTGTTAAATTAGGCCTATTGTAGCTGGGTTAAGATTTATTATAAATTTGTTGTGTTTTGTGTTTATTTATATTCATATATTTAATAGTGCTGTCAATCGATTTAAAAAAATAAGATTAAACACACATTTTTTCTGCAATTAATCGCAATTAAAAACACTCTAGTTTTTACATGTTATTAATATATTTTTTAATGTAATAATTTCACAGTTAATCTCCAAATTAATGTAGAAAAAACATAACGACAGTGTATTTTAAATATTTTGTTTAATGGCATCTTTTATGCATGAAGGCCAGTATCACTGATAATAAAACTACTGATCTGATGTCTCTATGAAATTGATCCCCCCAATGTTAAACATTAAACCCATTCAACATTACAGTGTAATTAAAGCTTTTTAACATTTATTAGGCTATAAAAAATATAACAATATAACAAATATAACAAGCGCGTTCTCTTTTGTCTTGTTGCACTTGAATGGTTTTGCATGAATAAGAGCGTGATTGTATATTGTAATGCTAGCCAGAGGATGACAGAAAAAAATGCTGCGTTAATTGCATTAAATATTTAAATGAGTTAAACTGGAAATAATTTTAAATTGCATTTGTTAACGTTGACAGCACTAATATTTAAGTATACATTAAACTTTTAGTGAATTTTTTTAATTTTTTTTTTTTTAAAAAGCCATTCTTTAATGTCCTCCACCATCGTTTTGTGGCTCTTTAAAAAAAATAAGTATCAGTTCAGGCACCGTTTAGCCACTGGTCCCGTTTTTAAAGTATCGATTTGGTACCAGTAACGTAAAAATCCCAAACGATACCAACCCTAGACAGAATACAAAAATGTATTCTCTGTTTATGCCAACTTAAAGAACTCAAGAAATCAAAGTCTTCAGACAATGTCTGTCAGCTTCGTTGTGTATTTTAAAAAATGAACTTAGAGGCCTGTTTAAAATGTACAGTCCTCAATACAACACAAGAAAGTGTGCAGTCTCCAAGACTACAAAACTGAAGAGTTCAGATGATAAAGCCTCTAAAAGCCACTTCGGTCAAAAATGATAACTGAGTGCTCTCTGCATATAGTTTACGTTCATAAAATATTTTCATTTCAAACCCACAAAATCCCAGCCTCAGCCCATTCAGAAGTACCAGTACTTAGGTAGAAACCTATACATAGAAGCCTGACAAAAATGCTTATTATAAAGAAAAACAGAGTCTTTTGCATCTTCAAATATTGATAACTCATCATCACTAATGGGCATATCCAAGCATCAAATGCTTTCTAGAAAGAGAATGTCCCTCCCATTAACACGACCAGTGAATAAAACCAGTTTGGTTTTAAACCGAAACATGGCACAGATATGTGTATTTTTGCTCTAAAGGAGATTTTAGAATTATATAACAGGCGTAACTCCACAATTTTCATGTGTTTTATTGATGCTTCTAAAGCCTTTGATCGTGTAAATCATGAGAAATTATTTTATAAGTTACACAACAGAGGAGTTCCCAAATTTCTGGTAAGAATTCTGGCTTTCTGGTATGCTCATCAGTCAATGTGTGTAAAATGGGGTAACTTTGTGTCTGCACCATTCAATGTATGTAACGGAGTTAGACAAGGAAGTATTTTGTCTCCCTTTCTTTTTAATGTTTATATGGATGATCTATCAAAGTTGCTAAACGAATGTGGAACTGGGTGTATGGTTGGTAATATGATTATCAACCATTTGATGTACGCAGATGATTTGGTCATTTTTAGTCCATATAGTGCTGGTCTTCAACAGTTATTGAAGATCTGCTCTAAATATGGTACAGACTTTGACATTAAATATAATGCAAAAAAGAGTAACATTATGATTATCAGGAGCAGGGAGGACAGGAACTTGTTATTTCCTGAATTCTCCCTGTCTGGTAGTGTTCTTAAAGTATGTGATGAGGCTAAGTACTTAGGACATTACATAACTGATGACCTGTCTGATGATAGGGACATTTTTAGACAGTGTCGTATGTTGTATGCACAAGCTAATATGTTGATCCGCAAATTTAGTATGTGCTCAGGATCTGTGAAGACTACACTTTTTAGAACATTTTGTACCCCTATGTATACTGCCCATTTGTGGCGCTGTTACAAAAAGAGCAGCATGCAGAAACTGAATGTAGCATATAATGATGGAATGCGGCTGCTGCTTAAGGTGCCACGTTGGAGCAGTGCGAGTCAGATGTTTGTTAGTGCTGGTGTACCCACCTGCTCTGCAGTGTTGCGGAATATCATGTACAGATGTATGTGTAGGCTAACTGACTCTGCAAACAGTATAATTTTAACACTGACGAACCCAACACTAAGTTCAGTCAGATTTTTCTCCAGATTGTGGAACCACTGGCGTTTTAGTTTATATGCAAATATGTGATATGTATTGTTTGTTTGTTTTTGTGTTTGTATTGGTATATTTCATGTATGTGTTTTTTGGACCATGTGTGTCCTGAATAAAAGCTTTGATGAAGCTTTGATGATGATGATGAAAAAGCAAGTCATGGCTGACGGCTATGATATGAACTTAAGTTTTTGGCTATTTAGAGAAAAAAAAATAGGTAAGTACAAGGTTTTGTAACAGAAAAAATCCATTTCACTACTGCTAATCTCCACACTTCTCACTCTCTGTTGTGAGATCTGTTCATGATTACTGCATCAGATGCTTTCAGCACAAACTGAAATAAAAGAGGGCATGTGAACCCTCAGCTGGTCGTCCAGGTGGGGCGCTGGAACGCTCAGCTTACGCATCAGGCGAGAAATGAAAGGTGGGAACAGGTGTGTCCATGGACAGGGTCAATACTAAAGATAGAGAGATGAAAGAAAGGACAGAAGATAAAGGCATTAAGATGGACTGACACACAACACCTTCAAATACCAAATCCAGCTGCTTCCTTCCCATGATGCACTTGGGTTAGTGTGAAACAGAGAAATAGAAAAAAGGGGTTTGTGAGTTGATGAAAACCTAATGAGTAAAACTTAAAAATTAAAATAAATTAATATAATACAAGTAAATTTACACAAAAAAACTAAAATAAACACTAATATTTAAGCTAAGTCAAATGTATTTGTATAGCGCTTTTACAATAGACGTTTCAAAGCAGATTTACAGCAGCCATGACCTTAATGTATATAAAATCTTAAAAATCTTCATGCCTTACAGCGGCCTTTTGCAGATTAGAGCTGGCCGACAATATAGTTTACATTTTGCAAAGATACAAGCAATCAAGCAGTTGAGATTTGCTCACATGGGAGGCACTGATATAAGCATCATGTGACGATGAATCGACATCAGAGAACCGCTAACATGCAAATGTGTTGTTAAATTACTGAAATATTCAATTCAAATCTCAGGTGGTACTTATGGTAAATATTTCATGTTAAAGGTGTTTAGCTGACAAAAATCCCTGAAATACTATAAAGCTAAAGAATGGACCAATTATTCTCTAACTGGTCAGGTTCGATGACGTGTGTGTGTGTGTGTGTGTGTGTGTGTGTGTGTGTGTGTGTGTGTGTGTGTGTGTGTGTGTGTGTGTGTGTGTGTGTGTGTGTGTGTGTGTGTGTGTGTGTGTGTGTGTGTGTGTGTGTGTGTGTGTGTGTGTGTGTGTGTGTGTGTGTGTGTGTGTGTGTGTGTGTGTGATTAATCGATTTGACAGCACTATATTTTATATATTTCATGTATTTTTTTACATAGTGTCTATTAAATTGGAAAATGACTGAACAAACTGAAAAACTGATAACATCATGTTACCCATTACTTTTCTCACTGCTGGTCAGGCTGGACCAATCACAGTGATTACCGGAAAAGAGTTTGCTGCGACGGATGTCACATATCTTTAAAATGAATAGATTTAGATGATTATACATTTTAGAGTACAAAAATCTACAATAAGACATGAGAAGCCCGGAGGTTTGAATGTGAACATGAGTGTTGCTCCTCATCATTAACCTCCATTAATAATACACTACAGCACAGGCTCCAGAATGACTACACACAGAGTGCTGTTCCTGAGTGTTACTCTATGCAGTGCCGCTGTTCTCTATCATTAAAAAGTCATTAATAAATCAAGAAAGTTCAGGCTCCAGACTGACTCATATACAGAGACACACCTGAGTAGCATTCAAAATCCATTAGGTGTGTTATCACACAGAGACCTGAGGCTCGTTCAAGCCTCGTTCTGTGCTCATGAGTTCATGCAGGTGAATGCAAACACACTCTCACCTCTCTGAACACTGTTAACCCTTTAAACATGGGAAAACAATCACCAAAGTCGTCTCTGTCTTCATTATTCCTCATTTTGAAGTTTCTGCAAAATATACCGTACTGTCCAAAAGTTTGGGGTGAGTAACTTTTTTTTATTTATTATTCATTTCGGCGCCTTAAACTGATAAAAAAAGTTACAAAATTATAATGTTACAAAATATTTCAATATATTTCAAATAAATGCTGTTCTTTTGAACTTTCTATTCATCAAAGAATCTAGACAACCGTTTTCATCATTGATAATATCATACTGAACCCACATTTTTTGAATGGTAGTGTACTTGCTGGACTTGTAAGGTTCATGGCATCATATCTTTATAGAATAGTATAATCTACACTGACACTCTAAAGTCTGGCTTGATAGTTTTAAACATAATATGACAGAAATGATGCAAAAAGAGTACAAGTCAATAATAACATATCTCAGCGTCAGAGTCCTGCACGCTAACATTTGATGTAACGGGTGGAATAATATTTACGTGTCAGGTGCGGGTCAGATGTGCGGAAGGCACGGGTGGGCTGCGGGTCCGATAGCCAAGATTATTTCAACTCAATCCGGTGCACAGGGATAGGCAGATGCTTCCAAGCGGTGCAGTGATTGTGTTCACACTCTGTCTGCAGACCGTTAAAGGCTTCTGCGCCACTTGACTCTTTAAGCACTGCCAGTCGCGCTGCATCTGATTGACAGCTATAGTGATTATATTAAAGGGAGCGCGCTTTGCTTGCTTTCTGCATTTAATCTATTCACAATATGAATAAAAGTTGGTGCTGGTAAAAAGAACCAATGTCACTGCAGAGTTTCAGAAGAGCGGCGTTTAACCCTCTGGTGCTCTTCGGTCAGAAAATTTTCTGTTTAAAAAAATCACTGCTTCATCGGAATGATATGAAACTTGGTGACTTTTCTTGCATTAGGTATGTAAACACACAAAAAAATTGGGGTCACGATTCGAGTATGCTAATTGGTCGTAAAAAAAAAGTAGCGTTCATTGTCTTTGGTCATAAATGACCGACCATAGGAAATGAATGGGAAATCGGCAAAAACACAAAAATTCACCGAATATTTGAATGTACAATCTACAAATTCGGCCACAATGCTGAAAAAAAGTACACAGCAGTAAAGGGGTGACACTCTAAAACATCAAGAGTGTGATATTGACATATCCACTCACACACACACACACACACACACACACTTATACACACACACACACACACACACACACACACCTAAGAAAAACTGAACCTATGAACTACATTTGGAATTTTAAAAGAATCACAGCTTCATCAGAATGATATGAAACTTGGTGACTTTTCTAGCATTAGATATGTGAACACAAACAAAAATTGAGGGCATGATTCGAGCATGCTAAGTGGTCATAAAAAAAATACTCCCACTTGTGCTCTTCGGTCAAAAATGACACTATAGGAAATGAATGGCAAATCTGCAAAAACACAAATTCACAGAAAAAAATCTATATTTCTAACAAACAAATATCTAAAACTTCATAATAAATAGTCTTTGAGATTTTTTAAATATATATTCAAATCCAACAAAAAAAAATCATTAAATGTGTTCAAAACAGAACTAGGGAATTCTCAAGCCTCTCCATAGAGACCTCTAGTGATTACACCCATGGTTGCATGATTTCTTAAATAATTCCAAAAGAGGGCGCTAATCTGCCTTCAAAAAAATATATTTTGAAGGCCTAGTCTCTATTTTAACCTGAAATACCTGAACCTGACTTTTTTTTTTTATATAATTTTCAATGGCAAAAATAGACCATAATTATTGCATACATATTGAAATATACCATTAAATCATCTCAAAATACTAAATTAAAAAGAAAAAATATTATTGAAGAAAAATAAATGACATTGGTTTTACTGGGGTGGAGGAAGTTAAATTTTTAGGTGTCCGGTCACTTATGACCGGGAAGACAACCAATGCAAGCCCTAAACGAAGAGCACCAGAGGGTTAAATGCAGAGTGAAAATATATACATATAGTTTACACGACAGATGTCGCTCGCTCTCTTTCTTCTTCTTCATTGTTAACATGATGGGCTGCGTGCCTACTAATTGTTATCTTGGACTCATAAAATGAATAGATTTTCGTCATAGTTTTTGTCATTCAAAACTGGCTTTTATTTAGTCATCGTCTCGTTTTCGTCAGTGAAAAAAGGTTGTTGACAAAAATTATTCGTCAACGAAATTAACACTGCTGTCGGCACCATCGTTGAGAGAGAGAACTCTGGTTGGCTGTTCAGCTTAGCAAACGAGTCAATCGAAAGTGATGAAAGTGAGCGAAGTCGTCAAAATGGCAATTAAAGACTTCTAATTTTACATCATCTTACCTGACCAATCCAATGCGCAAATATATTCATAACAACATGGGCCGCCTGGAATGAAGAAAGTGATTGATATTCAAAATGATAAGCAAGCGCTGATTTGTTTACGGTTTGTATATCTGCAGTCCTAGTTCTGGTTTCCCCTTTCTGAATGACGAATATAGACTATTGATACCAGCTGATGTAGACAGTTATGTCCTTACACACAGACGCAGAACACACACGTGCTCGCTGACATTCGCCTGTAGTCCTTTTGGTGTTCAAGTGCAGCTTTTCGGCCGAAGCACAGCCGACACGAGGCGACAACACAGTCAGCTTTCAAAGCACAGCCGACGCTTTTACTTGGGCTTGGTGTGTCATGGCCCTTACACTATGTTTGAGTATGACTTTGTGCACTCTGTACTGTATTCCCACTTGGCATCAAAAACGTGACTAACAAAATTACATGCAAGCAGATCTCAGGTTCTCGGTCTTGCACCGTTTCAAACACGCGTTTTGTTCTCTCTTCAACACCTCTGTCTTTCCCACACTCCAGAGATCCAGTGCAGATCTGCATCTGCCGGCTGTCCATCACAATCTTCTGGACTCCAGCCATCAAACCAACTGCAGCTGGACCCATGATATAGTCTCCGTGAACAACTTAAAGCAGAAAATTAACTTTCAAGAGTGACTATGCTGTGAAAATAAATCTAAAACACTTCATTTATCCAACAGGTGGTCGCTGACAGTAAAAAGACAAACCTATAGCGGCCATTATTAATCAGAGCCATCAGAGAATAAACCTCAAAACCTCAGAGAAGAAGAAGTGAGAAGGCGATGAGAACGCTGATGACAGGCAGGGCAGTAAAGGTGAAAGAGTTTGGGATGGGATGTGAGACATGCCCTCTTTCCAAGTCAAACAGGAAGTAAGCGATTCAGAGAGGTGTGAGTGAGGACTGAAGACATCCAGAGAAGACTATCACACAACATCAAGACTTATTTTCTCACCTGAAACTTTTAGACTTTTTGTTTCTCACACTGTTTGACCAAAAATCATCCAACTAAACCAATGTTGGTCCAGGCTGGTTAGTGTTAATCTAGCCACATAGTAATGCTGTTCACCAGCAAAACATCTTGGTGGAACTGGTTGACCATAATAATTTATGTATTGCTGGCTAGGCTGCTGGAAGCGGTTAGTCTCAGCCTCAGACATCACGCCCACGGAGTGTTGGCTGAACGCCTGATGGATATGGCAGACAAAATGCTGAAACACTTCAGGAATTTCAAAGTCATCATTTGATTGGTTGATTTTCCAAGACTTGTATGTCGTGTTCTTTAATGGTAGGTCTGGAAACAAAGTTGTCGTGATGCCAAACCCCCTCATGGAAAAACCCGCAGTGTTTACAACTGTGACAATGAGCGCTTTTATCAGGATCAACTAGACATGTGCGGGTAAACGGTAATACGATATACCGCAATAATGAACATGCACAATATTGTTATCGTGGGCACTTCAAAATACCGTGAATAATTATTTATTACGAATTATTCAGATTTTTAGAATGTATTTTAAGAATACTTCACCCGTCAACCGTTTAAAATGAACAACGCATCAAAGAGGAACGCGCACTGATGTAAACAGACCATTCATGAGCCGAGATGGCGGAAGGCGTGAAGACGCACTGAAGTGCACATTCACTTTCAGACAGCAGAGGGCGCTGATGGAACAGCAGAAATACAGCCGTTTCCCCAGTAACCATAATCCGGTGCTCGTCATCACATAACCTAAAACTTAAAGAATTACAGTCATTTTCAAACTTAATTTTTTTTTTAAGTTTTAAATTACATGCCCTAGATATTGTTTGAATATGTTCTGACTGTTGTTCAATCACACACTTTACAATATGGCTCCATTATTTAACATTAGTTCATTCATTAACAAACTGACAATGAAAAATACTTCTAAAGCATGTATTAATCTTAGTTAAATGTACATTTCAGCATTTAATAACACATTATTAAAATCAAAAGTTGTAACTATTATTTAATGGACCTGAGCTTACACTAACAGTTGCTTTTTTAAACTAACATTATCAAAGAAGAATAACTTCTGTAAAAATGTAGCTATTCGCTCTTTGTTAATGTTAATGCATTAACTGGTGAGACATTATTGTAAAGTGTTACCTATTGTTCTTTATAATTCTTTAGCACTTTAATCTGTTTCAAATATTTGTTTACTTTATACATTTTTGTGTATTGCTTTATTGTATTTAAATGTTTGGTTCTTTTGTTATAATAAAGTTTTTAAACCTGTTATAGTATGACAACACTTTTTTTAAATATCGTGATAATACCGTATACCGTGATAAAAGCTTCAGCAATTAATCGCAACATGAAAATTTGATACCGGCACATGCCTAGGATCAACTAAACGCTGGATTTTCAAAAGTATGTGAAGTTTGCGGCTCCATTGTTGCAGTAAACGTGCACAACATTTTTAAATTAATAATTTATTAGATGCACACCAGTCTGTTATCGTAAGCACATCAAATTTACATTTTCACGCCCCTAAACATGATGTGGAACAAAACAAACTGTGATTGGTCAAACATCCTTTTGGGCCGTCACTGGCCAATGAAATGGATGCAATTGAGTCCAGATCTTCTGCCGTCAGTCTGAAGGTCTGGCTACGCAAGACTAGTCTGAGGTGGTCTTCCAGGCCTAACCAACTTCTCAATATTGTTTTTATTAGTTTTATAAGAACAACAAAGGTAAACAAACATGTTCTCCCCCCAAAACAGGCCAAATCAACTTGACCAAGATGGCCTATTGTCAGTCCAGCTCATCAATCATCTAGATCAGCCAGGCCCAGGACCAACCAATGAGCACAAGCTATAAACTATTACAATACCAAAATGTATGGCTGTCATAATAAGCACTTCTCATTACAAGTTTAGGAAGATGGTTCCCTCTGAAATCAGCAGCACATATACTTATTTAATGAAATTGATTTGATAATTGCAATAAGCCATATTGTGATTTTGGTTTTACTTCCACTAATCGTGCAGCCCTAGTAGTTTCCACAAGTGGCACACAAATATATGATGTCCTTGTCAAAAGTGCAGACAGGATGTACTCATCACAGACAGACACTCTGGTGGACATGCGTGAGTTTGTGTGGCGGCAGTAGGAGTGACGTGAAGGAGTGATGCAGAGGGTGAGATGCTGTGGACTGTAAATAAAGTTTGACAGAGACACAGCAGGCTCCTCTGCACTCGGTGGACAACAGATGAGTTCATTGTGCGTCTGGGTGGTGGGAGACAGGTCTGGACCGTGTCTGAAGGATATTATGGGATGTGAAATGATGGAAACGGCTTCACTCTCTCTTTACCGCTCAGGAGGAGAAAGAGACGTGAATATAAGTGTGCACACAGGCTAACACAAAAAGGATAAGAGCAGTCAAGTCAATTTCCTTCACTAGCTTAGATAAAGTTAAGATTAGTAAAGTTTATGTAAATAACAATTTGACTAAAATACAGTGGAGAATATGGACACTTAAATTACACTTATAAATGGCTAACAGACATTGCATTAGATAATTATAATTAAATTATAACTATTAATGTTTAAATCATATTTATAATTTAATCATCAAATTAAAATTTAAAAATGCAATATAATTTAATAAAATGTAAGTTATAAAATTCTATATTTAATTTATATTATAAATACCAATAAATTATAATATTATTTAAACACCAATGTTATATTGTATTTATATTTAATTATTCATATTATTTAATTTATTAAATGTTAATTAAATATATAAAAATTTATTACAGCAAATTCAAAAATAAGTTTCTTTCAATACGCAATTATACCTATTTCTGGAAGGCAAAATGATTGGTTATTAACATAACAAAAACATGTCTGTCTAGAAAACACAAAAAACAAACAAGAGTGTTAGAGAAAGAGAGTCTGTTGTATGAATTAAACACTGAGTGATTTCAAAGCTGGACCTCCAACTGTGTGTAAAACAAGTGTTAGGCAGCTGAGAGGCTTATACCAAACTACAAAACGAGAAACACACACAGCAACACCTGGCTGACCATTTGGTACACCATCACTATGAGGTTTGTATAAGCCAACATACAGAACACCATAAAGCATATATACACACTAACAAAGACAAATCACAGATAAGATCTCTTTAATCTCAATAATTTCTCCTATACAGGACTGTAATCATCATAGACATTAATGATCAATTTTTAAGTTCATTCCTCTCCCCAATCTAGCATATTTGATTGCCCCTATATACAAATGAGACTAAAAGGTCACTGAATTGACCTGCTTCTTAAATGTTTCTCCAAAGAAAAAGACCCCAGTTTTTTAATGCGTCTCCTACAATAACCCAAAATGTATCTTAATAATGTGTCTGCAATGAACAATCAGAGAACTCAATATGAACCCAAGGAAGTATAGAAAAAAAACATCTTGATGAGCATCTAACTTCATGAAAATATCCTGAGCTATAAAATAGCAACATCTGACTGAATGTGAATGTGTGTGGCGATCCGTAGCGCAGAAACCAGCTGCATTACAAATCCTGCATTAGAAACACGCAGTCACTAAATTTTCTGAAGGTTGACACTCACCCAAGTTCTCCTCCACGAGTCCCAGAAGTCCAATGACCAGCAAGCAGACCCAACGCAAGCAAGTCCTCAAGAGATCCATCTTCCGTGTGCGCAACTCCAGCGAGCGAGTGAATCCCTCAGCTGTCTGCTCAACACACTCTTGAGTGTGTGTGTGTATGTGTGTCCTCTACAGAATGTGAGAAACTGCACACCCCACAGCAGTCTCAATCACAGCTTCACACTGACTGCCCAGCGAGAGAGAGAGAGAGAGAGAGAGAGGGGAGGGGAGGGGATTATTCACAGTCCTACACACAGTAGCCTCAGTGTAGTTGGGCCAAACCCCGCCCCCACTTTAAGACCACGCACCCATATTTTCAACCCCCCCCCTCCCTTTGCCTTTTTTAACCAAACACACCAGTTGCATGGAATAGTAGCATACTGTGTGCGGCATACTACTGTGCAGTATTAAACTTCTTTTTGTGTGTGTGTGAAAAATGTCTTAAACCCTGAAGTGTCAGCAGACACCGTGTCAAATAGACTCTCCCCTGTGAAGGCCTCCTTCGCTTCACTTTCCCTCTGTACAGATAAAAACATTATCAAAATGATTCCCGTTCACATGGATCTGCGAAAACGACAAAGAAACGTTGTATTATGCGTGTCAGACAAGTCATTTGGCGGTCATTTTACAAAGAAAAACTATTATGTGCATGGCGTCACCATTCTCACAGATTCATGTTTTTGTACGTTTACACGAAGATGATAACGCTATTGTTTACGGCTGGGTAAAAAAAAAAATTATTTCTTGATTTTAAATCATTCTCATTTTTACGAAACCGATATCGATTCTTAAATCCCAAGAATCAATTAGTCGTCCTGTTTTCAGTTGATGAATGAACTGCGCATCGTAGCGCCTCCCATCCATTAAATCGCAATAATCTTTGGGCTTTGTTACTATTGATATGACACAAAGTCTCAAAAAATTCAAAAACATAAATACCATTTTGGCGCTGTGCCGTGAGATCGCTCTGGCGCAGCTCAGCTCAAGAGAAGCGGAGGCGCACGTGAACTCATCCGCTTTAATACCAGTTACAACGCAAAATAAACATGAATGAGTATCTGAAAGTGTGTTAAAAGATACCGTACAACTTGCCGAAATCCGTATCATGTCATGGATTTACTCAATCAATGTTTCAACCGCAGAAAGACGTCAGTTTGTAAACAATGTCATGTAACGTCACATTTACTTCTTATACAGTATTTTCATAAACTTGTTAGTCAGCTAGAAAAATGTACTTTTGAGAGGAGTATTTTGTTAAATATATGCACCATATCACCAGTGTTGGGAAGGATACTTTCAAAATGAATTTCGTTACAGAATACATGCCCAGTAGGGATGTGACGGTGAGGAAATTTCCCCACCGGTTAATTGATGTGTGACAACACCGGTAATACCGGTATCACCGGCGGAGGCTTTTAAATCACTAATTCTATCTAACCGAAAGTAACATGCACACGACCGCTCTGAACTGAAAACGCGTCAGTGCGCACACACCGTGAATGACAGCTCGTCTGTAAATGCGCGCTCTGTGAGGCCATGGGTGCGTCTCAATCAGTTCCCTAGTTCAGTAGTCAGGGCACTGATCAAGCATTGATCAGTCTATGATTGAGATGCACGCCATGAATGAATAACAGTTCCACCGTAAAGCCTTGTTTATACTCGGTGCGTGTGGCAAAAATAAATGCGCGCAGTCAGCGTAGCGCGGAGGCTCGCACTGCGGAGCCAGGCGAAAGTAAACAATGCGCGCTCTGTGCGGCCGTGCACATTTTACTTTCGGTTTGAATTAGCGCCAATTCGGCTGCGGGTTGCTTGAATTGTGGGTTCATTAGCCTATTATTTTTAATGAAAAACACAACAACAAAACAAATGACAAACTCCCTTAAATAGGAGCTTTTACGTTTCGCTTTGAAACCAGATCTTCCGCGATCATCTCCGTCAGCTCCTCACTCTTAAATCTGATGAATGACTCCTGCCGCTGCCGAGACTCACGGTCGGATCCTGCTTTATTAAGCAGATACAGTTCAGTTTTTATTTGTATTGTCTGTTCTCTAACTGAACTAAATTATTTTATTACTATAAAAAAATCAAAAAGACGGTGGGCGGTGCCACGGTGGGCAAGTGATGTAACCGGTGTTGAGTCTGGACACCGGTAACACCGGCAACACCGACTATCGTAGCAAGCCTAATGCCCAGAAATGTAATTTGTAACATATTCCGTTAGGTTACTCAATCTGAGTAACTTGGATTACTTCCACTAGGGTTGTGCCGATGATGGCTGACCGACATCACAATGGAGTGCCGCCCCCCGTTGCGAGTCTTGCGCGAGCGACACACACTAATCCTAGTCTATTCTATAGTTAACCTAAAAACGTTGCACTGCAGGGATTGCTCTATAAATTAAAGTGAGAATATAACTAATGCATATGTTATTTTAAATATTGTAGTCTATGCCAGAGACGTGACATGTCTGTGAAAATACCGTGTCAGGCAGGCTACACAAATATTGATCTTGACATTGTTAGCCTCTTGCCTTACACTATGAATTTAACTTAAAATATTTGATTTTGTTCAAGAAAACAGTTCTTATTAGTGAATTATTAGTATACAAGCCTATAGTGTCTCATGAGATCGTGCTCATTGTCAAACAAAACTTTTGCTCATGCGCTGAAGCGGTAGTTTAAGATAAACCCAGACTTCAGCGAACTTCAAATAACTCTTATTACTTTTAAAGACAATTTGCCTTAGCCATAATGTCAAATCAAATGAAAGGATGAAGGTGATTCTGATAACACACATTTATTAAAACACAGAAGAACAACAAATCAAGAACAAGAAAACGGGAACAACACTCGGGATTTACCAGCACAATTCACTTTTTGTTGTGCAAAGCATAGCATAGGCTACAAAATAAATTATGTAATTGAAATATTGTAAGGTGGTTGTATGAACTACACGAAAGAACGTTTAAAGAACAATATGTAAAATCAAAATTGATCAGCTCCATAATGGATTGTGAAAAGTGCGTGTAACCTATTGGAAAGACAGTAATTAGTTGGGTGGGTAAAATAACAAAATTATAGTTTTTGAGTAAAAAATAAAATGTATGTAAATAGATATAGTAAAATAAAAATGAAAGTGCACAACTCTTCTCAAGTGGAAGAAACTTACTTTAGATGGACAATAACAATCGCTCTTCCATTAATTTAATATTTTCACTGTAAAGCTGCTTTGAAACTATCTGTGTTTTGTAAAAAGCGATATATAAATGAAGGTGACTTGACTCGACTTATGTTTTGGCAGCCTGATCATAGTTAAAGCGTTAGAATTCTATTAAAGATGGCAGGTTAAGTACATTGCACTGTGGGATACAGTATTCCAGTCTTTTTATACCGTACATTCTGGCAAATATCGTCTGGGTCAGTCTGCATACTGTGCATACTACAAAAATAGTATGCATAGTAGTAAGATAGTAAGCTATTTCAAACAGCCACTATTTCATGCTTGTGATTTGATTGACAGCTCAATGCAAATAGAAATGGATGGTTGATTAACATTTAAAACTACAGGAACACACACCACAATAGAATTGTTTCTGCAGTTAATGGTACTACAATAAAAATGCAGAACGGCCTGTGCAGACCAGAACAATCCAAACACTTCAAGAAAGGAGAGAGAGAGCCAACTAAAACTAATAAACAAGCAAAACAAAGAGAAAGTGAGGTCAAACAAATGAACACGGCTGCCTCTTACTGAGGCTTCTGGATAACCAATCAACCAGTAAATCTGTGAAACACACACACACTTCTGCCAAACATAACGAGCTGTGATGGAGGTCATCTTTAAGCTTTGACCTTTGACTCTTCTTCCAATTTGTACTAGGTTGACCTTTAACACATATCAAACCCAGTCCAAATGAAGCTGGAACAAAACAAAATCCTTCTTAAGCAAGAAAAAACACGCAAGTTTTGTTCTTACATAGGCCACATACTCATTCATTTTAAATATGGCTGTCACTCTTCTTCTAGACACTTCATCTTGTTCTGTACGCAGAGTTCAGTTATCAACTAGAGTGACAACCAAACTCACTTTAAAAAATGCCTCTGCACTCAATTGGATAGACCTACAACCAATCAGAGCAACGGAGCAAGTGATGTCCGTTGAGTGACGCATAGTTGTCAACAGAACTCAACTGCACGCACACTGGAAAGAAGTAGAAAAAGAAGAAGAAGAAGAAGAAGAGGAGTGTAAACGATCTTTGCCGGTGTTATAAAAAAGAATTTAAGGATACACGGAGTATACCAACACGATCATCATTTTTTAGAGAAATAGTAAAGGTGAATGCATATACGAACAAGTTCTCCGTTTAGTAAACAAATTCACGCTCTTTGGTGACGTGGATTATTACTAGGGCTGGGTAAAAAAAAATATTGATTTCTCGATTTTAATCGATTCTCACTTTTACAAAACAATATCGATTCTTAAATCCCAAGAATCGATTAGTCATCCTGTTTTCAGTTAAAGGGTAACTAAACCCCAGCTCAGAGCTTAACTCCACCCACTGGCAATTTTCAAAAAATGCTGGAAAAGTGGGCAGAGCCCGGCGGACACAGAGGGGACGAACCGAGGGCGGGGCTGAGCGGAGGGCGTGCACCTGAGACCCGCAGTGACGGATTGATTGACAGCTGTCAGACTCGCGAGTCGCAAAGATGGAGAATGACTGGAGTGACGCCAGCTTTGCAACAGAGCGGTCATTCTCCTACCTTCACCTGAAGTGGAGGAGGGTGGATTGTCTGTAACAGACACAAACCCGGAGCCTTATCAATGCGAGCCGCTGGCTCAAACTGCGTTAACTCCCGATGCCGACGATGCTAGTGAAGCAGCAGCGCAAGAGAACTGACCTAATCTATCTGCGTCCGCGGCAACCACTTGCGTGTCAGGGTTTGAAAGCGCGTCTCATGTATGAAAATTATCTGTACACATGACGGCCGGCAATAATATCGCAAGAAAAGCCTGACGTGTACTGACAACTGCATTATTTAACAGTATTTTCTTCAATACAATGTTAAAGCAAGTGTCAAGTGAGTTTCATTCATAATGTTTACTTCATGTAACATGACAGTTCATACTGGAGTGAAGCCGTTCTCATCATGTGATTGGGGGAAACATTTCTGAGGGCGTGGTGAGCTCGTGCCAGGGGCGCGGATAGTGAGCCGTTGGAAGAGCCATCCTACGTCACGATGTACCACAACGTCCAATAGGAAAATTCAACTGCAGTAGCCACCGTTCAACCTTAAGAGGGCAGCACTTTGGCGGTTTTACACCATATTTTATAGAATTAAAACACTTTATACTCAAATGTCAAAACATTTACTCGAATCAATGAACAGCATTAATAAAGCCCCAGTATTACAGATCATTAACTAAAAAAAGTTGGTTTAGGGTTTAGTTACCCTTTAATGAATGAAATAAACATTGTAGCGTGCCTCCCATCCAATAAATCACAATAATCTTTGTGCTTTATTAGGCTACTATTGATATGAAAGTCTCAGATTTCCAATTACGTCTATTTTTGTACGAAATTCAAAAGATCGTTCTGCCGCAGCTCAGCTCAAGAGAACCGGCAGCGCGGAGCAAACATGAAAGGATCTTCTCTTCCGCCTTATACCAGTAAAACCGCGAAATAAACATGAATGAGCATTTGAAAGTGTGTTAAAAGACACAGGACAACTTACCGAAATCCGTATCATGTCACATAGAATCGCTCAATCAGTGTTTCAACCGCAGAAAGATGCAAGTAAAACGGCTTGTCATGTAACGTCACATTTACCTCAGAAAAACCATATCCAGTGTCCATAAACTCATTAGACAGCTAGAAAAATTTACTCTAGAGATGAGCATTTTGCTAAATATATGCACCACATTACATAGGATATTCATTGTCAATGTTCTTCAATATTTAATGCATGTATGTATGAATAAATCTGGCACGTTTTTATGACAGCCACCATTTAAATGTTTACATTTCAAAAAACTAATTGGAGTAGAATTATGATTATGTAATTGTAAAGTTAATATTATAACTATTATTATTTAAAAAATATATATATATTGTGTCATTTAAGTGTTTGTATACAAATCTGTTCATTTTTACCTTCAATATTAGTAGGCTAATGTAGTATCAACTGACTCCCATAGTTTACAACATTAGTTCAGAAATTTGTTTTCCTTGAGAACATTTTCCATGTATTAGTGCTGGGCGGTATGACCAAAAATTTGTATCACGGTATTTTTCAAAATTATATCGGTTTCGCAGTATATGACTGTATTTTTTTCCCCCATGCATGACCGGGTGTTAACCACATTTTAGAATGCCCTATTTTACGGTCATGACGAGTGAATATTGTAGAAAAATTCCACACTAGAATTGTGGGGAGACAACAACCAATAAAACACATGCAACACACTCATTACAGGCACATGCACATTAAAATATGACCATGGAGATAGAAGAAAAAAAAAAAAAAAAAGAGAAACCTTAAGCATTTTAAAACAAAAATAAATACCGGTATTCGGTATGAACCGGTGTACCGCCCAGCACTAGCATGTTTTATACCTGATACAGATCCAAAATAATCGATATTGAATTGAAACTAATCGAAAATCGAATCGAAAGCTTGTGAATCGAAATCGAATGCTTGGGAATCGAAATCGAATCGAATTGTGAAATTTGTGTCAATACCCAGCCCTAATGATTACTGTTGATCATCTGTCCATCATCGTATAAAGCAGCTCTCAAGTCCAGACCAAACTTCCCGACCTCAAATGTTGTGGGCGGGGCTAAGTTCGGCTGGCATCCAGGCTAAAAAAAAAAAAATCATGTTCCGGGGGGTAAATCTGCATTTTTTGGCGGGGTTCCCCTGCTAAAATTCACATTTCCAGGGATAAATATCACATTATTGGGGTCGCTTCAACCCGCGGACAGTGTTAAACCTCTCGAGTCGGTCAGTGCCATCAGTACCAGGAGACACAAATAACTCTGTCGTTTTTTTTATCATTCAGGCAAGTGTTATACATCATTATAATCTGTTAAATTTCTTCTTTTTTTTTGTTTACAGTCACAAAAACATGTTTTGCTTTATGAAAAATAAAGAAAACAAACATGATGCGCGATCTGCAGCCTCTCTCTCAAAGACTTTCATTCAGATAGTCTTCAGAAAAGGACCTCTAGCTTAGTGAATACTTGTCTCACAAACATGAGACATATGTCTAAAGAAACGCTGAAATGTCAGGTTTTAAATAATGTAAACCAAATCGAAAACAAATATTCTGTGTTTATGTAATCTGTTCGAAAAGAGTGTGATGTCAGTCACCCGAGAGCCTCTTCTTTATCCGGTAATGCGACCACGCCCATGGAGCGCGTGTTCTGAGATTCAAATACTGACGATCCAGAGTCGACGCCCACACATCAACTCATACAAACATCTAGTGAAGCGCTGTAACGTTACTTCAGCTACATCGTTTTAAGACGCGTCAAGGAATAATCCTGGATTTATTCTCCTCATGAAAAGCTGTTCATTTCTAAGAGCAACGGATTCCGCCGCTGATTGTAAGGTAGGCTTTATTCTATTCTGATTGTAAGGTAGGCTTTATTCTGTTAAGTTTATTCTGTTAGCATCTGTGAATATTAAACGCAAAAAGACTGTTTAAATATGAATCCTGCTGCATGTCATACACGCAAGACTGTTTAGACAAGATTTGTTTGGCTTGGTTTGGACAGATTATAACGTGTTTATTGTAAAAGAGCCTAGTGTCACATCAATAAAGCTTTTACGTGCAAATGTCTGCTCAGATGCTATAAATATAGTACCAGTCAAACGTATTTTTCTTCATATTGATGTTTAAATATTATAGCCTAATGTTATTTTTTTTTATATTTAATATCAAAGTTTGTCAGAAATGATTCTGGAGTTTTGTTTTGTAGAAAGCGATTTTTGTTTTGTTTCGTAGAAAGTGATTTTTTTGTAGAAAGTGAATTGCTTTCTTTAAAGTGAATTTCGTTTTGTATAAATTGTATCTTAATTTTTTATTATTTAATTGTTTAGCATGAGACTACTTTCAAAAACAAAAAAAGTACAAAAAAATTTATAAAAAATGCTCTTAGTCATTTTTGTCTTGTTTCTGGTCTAAATATTTGAACATTCATGCATTTACTAGATAAGTACAATTTTCAACTAAATAAGAGGAGCATTTTTTGCAGTGTAGTCATATTTTGATCATTTAAAATATAATAGGCCTTTGTTGACTACATTCTAAATAAATGATTCTGGAGTTTTGTTTTGTAGAAAGTGGATTTTTTTGTAGAAAGTGAATTGCTTTCTTTATAGTGAATTTCGTTTTTTATAAATTGTATCTTATTTTAGTTATTTATTATTTAATTTTTTTGCATGAGACTACTTTCAAAAACAAAAAATAGTACAAAATTGCTCTTAGAAATTTGTGTCTTGTTTCTAGTCTAATTATTTAAACATTCTTAAATCAAGATGCATTTACTACAGGGAGTGCAGAATTATTAGGCACATTGATTTTCTGATCATATTTTTTTTCCAGGCACATTTGACCAATTCCAAACCACAGTAATCCTAATAACTACTATTGATTTAGTATTTAATAATGTATAAGTGATATATAATTGTTCATGAAGGCTAGAAATGAAAATCACCTTATATTCAGGTGTGCAGAATTATTAGGCATGTTTTCTTTTACAGATAAATTGAGCCAAAAAAGAGATTTAACTCAGACTGAAAAGTCAAAAAGTATTAAATGCCCATGAGAAGGATGCAATACTAATGCAATACTAGACATTGCAGTTAAGGCATGACCATTGGACAGTGAAATGCTCGTTGGGTCAGCAGGATCTGACAAAAACAGGTGGTGAAGAAAAGACACCTGTTAACTGCAAAAGAATTAAGTATTAAGGTGAAGAGTTAAGTGTGAAACCATCAGGAACCCTTTAGTCTCCAGCGCCACCATTTTCCAGAGCTGCAACCTACCTGGAGTCTCCAGAAGTGAAGGTGTCAGGATCTCAGAGACTTCAGTTAGGTAAAGAATCCTAAAAAATGACCCCCACTAGATAAGAATCACAAGCTGAAGTGTTGTAAAATACATGAAGAAGGTTTTTTTATAGGCTTTATGGACAGATAGGTTGAGAGTGACTCTTGAAGGACTCTGAAGAATCTGGCAGGACGTTTTGGGAGTTCATTTTTAGTCCATCTCTGCAAAACGGACTTCAGGATGGACTAAAATGAACTCCCAAAACGTACTGCCAGATTCTGGAAGATGAATTCTTCAAACAGTGGTACTAGAGGATGTGGTGCTGGTCCTTCAAGAGTCATTCTCAACCTATCTGTCCATAAAGCCTATAAAAAAACCTTCTTCATGTATTTTACAACACTTCAGCTTGTGATTCTTATCTAGTGGGGGTCATTTTTTAGGATTCTTTACCTAACTGAAGTCTCTGAGATCCTGACACCTTGCACTTCTGGAGACTCCAGGTAGGTTGCAGCTCTGGAAAATGGTGGCGCTGGAGACTAAAGGGTTCCTGATGGTTTCACCCTTAATTCTTCACCTTAATTCTTAATTATTTTGCAGTTAACAGGTAGGGTTGGGCATCGTTTTCATTTGAACGATTCTGATTCCGATTCCGATTCTTAGTTTCGATTACGGTTCTTTTCGATTCTCGATTCCGATTCTTTGAGGGGTGGAGTCACAACATGTCACAGGCTCATTTCACAGAGGAAAATTGTATTTTGATTCAATAATGAGTTTTAGTTTTGGGACTTTCTCCGCTGGCATTTTCACTTGCTTTGCTGCAAAGGTGAATGGAGTTCCACACCGAGTCCCGGTTTAACAATAGCATTAACAGCAGTCATTAGGACTGCTACTAGCGTGGGCAATTTGCGTATAGCTACATTTATCTAGGGGGAAAAATTATTTCAGTAACGTTGTTGTTCACCACAATTCGCAATTTGGTCAAGGGGTTTACACTACAATCACTTACCTGATTATGATGAGGTGGGATAATGTTAGTTCACCCTGAAATGAAAATAAAGCCATCTTTTACTCACCCAGCTGTACAGTTCAAATGCGCGTGTTCCAGTGTGTGCGCACTCCAAGCCGCAGTAGCCTCGTGCAATATTGTCATGACAACCGGTACACAATATTCACTTAAGGAGGTTATATTATTAGTATTATTTCTTATCATATACGTTATAGAAAAGACGAGAATCGCGTTTTTTTCTATTGAGCTTGATTTCTCAAAATGGTGTGTGTGTGTGTGTGTGTGTGTGTGTGTGTGTGTGTGTGTGTGTGTGTGTGTGTGTGTGTGTGTGTGTGTGTGTGCTTATCGTGGGTGCAATGACAACAGTGCGAGTTATTATAGTAGGCATGAGCGCCGGCGGCTGCTGACAGCTCATGTAACTTACACAGAGGAGCGCGCTCAGAATAACGGCCGAGCTCAGTGTTTTGACTGAATAATACGGTTTCTTTCTCGCAAAACCTATAGTGTGCCCACTGAACACTTTCCATATGGCGCGCGTCTCCCTGTATCGTTGCGTGATACATTTGTTTACTTTTTGTAATGTTTTAGCTGATCGCCATTCACTGCCATAATAGGAAGGAGCGCGTGCAGGAACAGTATTTTAAATGTCATAGGACATAGGGCACTGGGACAACATCAGGGTAAGTAAAAGAAGGCTTTATTTTAATTTCAGGGTGAACTATCCCTTTAATAACGTTGGTTAGCGCAGGGTTGCCCGAGGGACAGACCTGCGCAGCATTTCAAACACGCTACACTCGTTAATTTATAGCTACACCACATATTTGTAGTGCATCCTCCCGTGCAAGAAATAAGTTTGTCATGTGTTGCACTGTGCCGACCCAGGTTTTTTTTTTTTTTTGTGAAATAAAGCCACACTTTTGAGCGCCGCTTACCGTGCTCCATGGCTGCAACAGAACAAACGGGCGCGGCAAGCACTTCCGAAAACTTGCACGTTTGGAACCGATGATCGGAATCGAAAACAAAATTTCTAAACGATTCCAATGGCATCGTTATTTTTTAAACGGTTCCAAGTTGGAACCGGTTCTCGATGCCCAACCCTATTAACAGGTGTCTTTTCTTCACCACCTGTTTTTGTCAGATCCTGCTGACCCAACGAGCATTTCACTGTCCAATGGTCATGCCTTAACTGCAATGTCTAGTATTGCATTAGTATTGCATCCTTCTCATGGGCATTTAATACTTTTTGACTTTTCAGTCTGAGTTAAATCTCTTTTTTGGCTCAATTTATCTGTAAAAGAAAACCTGCCTAATAATTCTGCACACCTGAATATAAGGTGATTTTCATTTCCAGCCTTCATGAACAATTATATATCACTTATACATTATTAAATACTAAATCAATAGTAGTTATTAGGATTACTGTGGTTTGGAATTGGTCAAATGTGCCTGGAAAAAAAATATGATCAGAAAATCAACGTGCCTAATAATTCTGCACTCCCTGTAGATAAGTACAATATATATAATATATGTCCTTTGTCCTGTTGCTCTCAGTCACACACCTGGGGCCCGTTCTTCGTACCTCGCTTAATACATCTAAGATGATTTGACAGATCCCAGATCTTTTAATCGTGATAACTGATGTCTGGCTAATTTGGTTCTTCAAATGAATTTGCGGATTGGATTAAAATATCTGGATTAAATGATCTAAGATTACAGAGCGTTCTTTTTTCCCCTGAAGAGGGCAGATGCATCGATACTCGAAACCACGATCAGCAATGCAGCGATTGGCTGGCATCAAGACAGCAACGTAATGACATCATATAATTAAAAAGCCACCTGGCAAAAAACTTGACAAATTACACAAAAAAAACCCACGAATTTCTGAACCTTTATAAGGAAACAGCTAAACGACCAAACCAACATAAAAGTTATAATAGATAAATGTTTTTTTTTTTTTTAACATGATTACCAATTATTTATATTCACGATTTTATACAGTATTTGTACACCCTTTACATTTGTATTTCAATGTTGTAATTTAATTTTTAATTCAATTTGGAGCAGATTTGTAACGAGACCGTATTAAAGTTTCAAGGGTCAAGATCAAATTATCTGCATCTCTTGCGCTGCATCAAGCCATCCCATAATATCTGTGATCACTTAAATTAATGCACGGCTCAGAGTAACTGTACAACATGTGTGTAAACCTCCAATAAAATTATAAAGTAATTCCATCACAAATAAATCGCTCAATCAAGTGGCTGTGTCAATATTATTACATACATTCTCATATATAAAATATAACATTTTTATATTATCATTATTATTATTTAAAATTATTATTATTGCCCCTGGTTCAGTAATGAACTATTGTATTAAAGTAGCAGTGGCTGGGACAGATTTTAAGTATCACCTCAAGATGCAATCTAATCCTGTTTACATGAAATAAGCCGCTCATGAGCAGGTTTAAGCTTACGGACCTGTTGCTATGACAGCAAGTCCAGGATGAGCGTCGAAGAACCAAACAATCCGAGATCATGTCAAATCGTCAACAATCAAATCCAGCTAACTGAGTTAGCGACGTACGAAGAACAGGCCCCTGAATTAAGCTAATTTATTATGCAGGTCATTATGTGGGCTATTCTGTTCTTTTGTCCTCTCAGGTGATATCCATCATTATTCATTAAATATCACGCCTCCTCGCATACGGGCTTTGTGTAGAAAAACTGTCTTTTACTGTTCTTTTATGGTCACAGTAATACATATTTTGTTATTTTGAATGTATAATATATGTGTTTACTTGGGCTTACATGTGTTTTATTGAACTTAAATACATGTTTATTGGCGAAAACGCATGCGCAGGTTACTTTAAGTGCGCAACCGAGCGGGGTTTAGAACAATGAAAAGCCCTAGATTGTGACAACACGGCAATCAAACTAATATCTTCGAATTGTCTTGTCTTGTTTTTTCAGTCTCAAATACATTCTTCTATCAATATACAATATCTTGACTTCATAAGGTATTAAGACAAATCTGCCAGAAAATAAACTTTATTCAAATGAAAAACATGATTTTCCTTCATAAATCATTCCCTTCAGATAAAATCAAATCCCACTCTAATTTTTCGTTTGTTTAAATATCCCATTTCACTAGTCAATATATCCAAAAACAGAGGAAAAATAGTTTTTAAACACCATTTCGTGTATTAGTGTTCGATTCCAGTTTTTTTTTTTTTTTTTACATGAAAACAGGGTCAGGAATAATACAAGATTGCAGTCATTATAACACACTAAATGTTTTTGTCCCCCTGATACAAAGCTTTAAATTCCTCAAACAAACAAAACAACACACTTCTAGCGTGTCTGTCCAAATTAGTCAAATTTAGCAATGACATTACCTCGAAAGAGAAGCCTCAACGTTGTTACCTAGTTGTTGCCAATACATCATTTTACACAGGTAAAAGTCACGAAAAACAGCGGTGTGTGTCGACAGAATTAAATAAACAAGAAGTAAAGAAATGTATAAATGAATTTCACAAATTCTCACTTCATTTCATTCACTCCTTGCTGATATAGTTAACTAAACTGCCGTGCTCTATATAGAGAATGAGTGAACAAGTCAACAACAAGTGTAGATTCCTGTGCTGGAGTCGAACCCAACTCTAGGGCTATTCAGAGTCGAGGAATCAACTTTTTTGGAGTCGAATCCCCACCAGTAATCTTGTGTAACTTTAAAATGTAGGGAGGAAGCTTAGGGATTTGAGCAGAACTACAGTTTTTGCATTTATTTTATGTCTGTGTATGATGATTAAGTGACAAATCCAATGCATTTAATCAGCAAACACACAATCCCCACTAAAGCCATAATGGCAAAGACACCCTGACTAACACCAGCCAATTCGTTCCATCTGTTACCCGGCCCACACTACAAACTCATCATCCAAATGTTTGCTCCTGTTTTCACAGCTGACAGAAGCGATGCGTTAGTCTGTTAAAGGAGCGTTCGTCAGCTTTTGGTTCATGTGAGTGTGTGTTTTGATGCCATTAGGAGAGGTGAGTGTGCTGTCGCTGCCATTATGTGGTGTGTGTCATAAAGTGAGGTGTTGATTGTCCAAATGTGGAGGTGTAAGAATCAGCAGCAAAAAATAGACCTTCAGCTGTCTGAACAACACGCGCATGCTGTCCAATACTGTGATCTCCTAAATAGCACTGAAACTAATAAAAGCATAAACAGTTTAAGCCCGTAGCTGCTCAGACAATGGCTATGTTCCTAAACCTATTGAGCTGCCTCTGTAGGTCGTATTTTAAGGCTGTACTCAAAGATATCCTGGTCAAACCGTGAGGGAGCATTGCATTTATCTGGGATTGCAGTGAAAGCAATGCATTGCAACAAGCCCACTGGAGAAAAAAATACCGGCAAAGTGAGAGAAAAGTTCATTATAAACATATTTTTTAATACCAAGAAGTATCAATAAAAGGTTTAAATTGAATTTAATATTTTGCTCAACATTTATGCGTCTTTCCTTTTCAGAGTATAACATTACATATGATGCTGCTCACTCTGCTTTGGAACAGAGCTTCTGTGTGTATGCGTGTGCGAGAGAGTACCTCAAAGGTCAGGGTTTGCAGAGAGAAAGGTCAGAGGTCAGTGTAATGACCTGAAGAGCTTCAACGACCTCACACCTGTTTGAGATCATCCGTTTGGTCACATACCATCACACACACACACACAATATACACCAGTGTTTTCTGGACCACTATTGAGACACTGAATTCACCGCTCTCAATAAGCATTGAAATGCACTGCAACGTCCAATTTGTGAACTAATCATCTTTTTAATTAATTTCGTCAAAATGAGTCCGTCTGAAACTAAGCTATGTTTGGACTGGCATACTACTAGGGATGTCACAATAACAAAATTCCAGTAGTCGGTACCAATACCATACAAATTCTACAGTACTACTCGGGACCAATTTCGGTACCACAGCAAAATGTTTTTATTTTAATTTTATTACACTTTTTTTTTTTTATTAAATTAATTTCAATAAGTTTATTATTTATGATAATCTTTATAAGTAAATAATACATACACATTTAAAGACTGTATGCTGTTTAAAAGTAAACATTGTTTATAAAAAAGATCAAGTGAAAAATAAGCAACCATCTAGGCATAATTATTATTATTAGTAGAGACCAGTGATGCGCGGGTCAATGTATAAACAACCCGCACCCGACCGACGTTTTCAACTAACCCGCCCGCAACTCGGACCGCAAAAAAAAAAGAAGAAAATATTGTACCCGACCCGCTTCCTGACCCGCATTTTTTAAAAGTAGTAAATGCTCATCGTAGCTCATTGGGCCATTGAGAAAATGTTTCAGGCCCTGACGTGGTGTGCTCAGAGGTGCAGCAGCGAGAGCAGGAAGTTCTTGAGGCGGCCCATCATTTTCCATTTCAGCTCCAGATGCATATTATTGATGAACGCGATGTTTATGTTTCGACCCGGCTTGAAGAATTCATCAGCCCACATTTGGAAAACATTTGGAAAAGTGTGAAAGCCCTTAGGAGCGCAAACTGTTATTTTTCTGAATGCTGTATGATATAGCCTAGTGTTATGTAATTCAGGCTTGATTTATTCATTTATTTCGTTTAATTTTCTTAACAATTAAGATGCTGCATGTGTTTATCCAGTCTAATCGAAGTGTGCGTCTCTCCCCCGACTTTCCCAACAAAAATCCCGCCCCCTCTCAGAAAATACATAAAACTGACTTTAAATGCGTTTAAAAGTAGCCTATTAAAATGGTACAATGGCATCAGTTCAACGTTTTGGGAAATCGGGCATTTTGTCCCGCGTCAGCATTTATTCAAAAGTTAATAACGCTCAACATTCAAAAGGTAAATAAGGATTTATTGACGATCCGACCGACCGTGACCCGAATATCATTAAAAATATTTTTGGATGACTCGTAACCGCGGGTAACCGCGGGTGGCCGCGGGCACCCGCTCATTTTGGATCAACCCGCGCATCACTGGTAGAGACGTATTATTATTACATAGAGACGTAGCTAAATCTACTGTAGGCTACAACAGTAGCCTAATATATTCTGTCAATTTATTCACGTTAAACCAGACTTTTATTTTTATGGGTTGCTGTGAACTGTTCATTATATGGTAAATTCTCATGAAGTGACGTTTTATGCGTTCGTGACTGAGCGACTGAACGCAGCTGCGGGTACCGAATATCCTCGGGAGCCGGTACTACCGGTACTAAAGAAATGCTGGTATAGTCACATTTTTACAATTTCAGTACCGACTTGGTACCGAAGTAGGGCTGGGCGATAAAACGATAACGATATGTATCGCGATAGACACGTAATCGATATAAATAAAAAATGCGTTCGATAAAAAGTTCGAAGAAAAAAAAATTTGTCGTCGGAAGAAACCAGAAGTTTGGTTGCATGAACAAAGGCACTCGCTCTCTGGTAACCAAGCAACATAGGGAGTGACATGCTAACAGCCAATCATGTAACTCATGTAAATATCATGTTTGGTTGCGCCATATCGTTGTCTCGTGTTGGATTCATTCTTCAGTAACAGAACCGGCGTGGAGTGATAAGTGGAAAATGAGTGCCGCAGCGAGCGAGGAAATTGTTGATAAAACAGGAAAACAAGTCATCTCGCCAGTATGGCAGTTTTTTGGATTTTATAAGTCTGACCGTAGTCAGACCAATGTCGTCTGCAAATTATGCAAGACTGTCGTCCCCACCAAGACTGGTAATACCACAAACTTGTTTTACCAGCCTGGTTTATACTTTCATCTGGCTCCGCAGCGCGCGCCTCGTTCGTTTGGGGACGTGTTTATATTCTACGCGCTCGCCGTTGTGCTATTCTTGACTTTGGCTGAATCCGAAATCGCTCCCTAAACCCTCAATCACTATTCCCTACTTTAGTCCACTAATATAGTTCACTTGAAGGAGTGAATGAAAACAAGTGAGTGAATTCGGACAGCCGCTGTGTGTACATCGGCTGTACACTCGTTATTGCGGTGCAAAGTTGAATAGAATGAGTGCACTTAATAAAGTCCAATATCGTTTCGGACACCACTACAAATGGCTGTCCCCTCAAATAATGCCCTATTTAAGGGTATAGGGAAAGATTTCGGATTCAGCCTTTGAAACTACATGGAGAGGTAATGTTACTCTGCTTCAGTGCCTTATGACAAAGCATCTAAACGGTAACAGTTACAAAGAAATAACGAAGGCACTGCACCTTAATGTTAAGAGATAATTGTTAAGTGTTTGTGATTTTAGACTTGTTTATATTTTAATTATTTGAGTGTCTTCCATGGCGGTGTTAACATTTCTGCTTTTATAACTGAGGGGATTATAATCAGAGGAAGGTTACGTTTAAAATAAAAATGTTTAAAATGTAAAAAAAAAATGATCCTGGTCCTTATTTTAAATAGGTTATAAAAAAGAATCGATAATTATCGATATCGAACGATATGAAACGCTTATATCGTGATGCAGTTATACACCATATCGCCCAGCCCTATACCAAAGTACCGGTACTTGTGACATCCCTACATACTACTATAATATTTTTACAGAATGCAGAATACTGAGCATGGTATACTCACTACTACAACATGTACAGGACACAACCAGACCGCACGTCAGGGACACTAGAAATGGAGTAGTATCCCACAATGCAATGCACCTAACCTTTTTACTTAATGTTTTGAATGCAAAAACTGCAAAATGTGCAGATATTATTGCCTTAGTTCCAAAGTGATGACTGGGCGCCATTAAAAAACATGCACATATTGAGGTCATGTCATGTGACACTATTGTTTGAACAACAAGAGGGTGAGTAAATGTCAGAATTACCATTTTTGCATGAAAACAAATCATCTAAATTTATCATAACACTACACTTACATTTGTCAAAACACTAAATGTTTGTTGTTTTGCATTTTATTATTGTCTAGAATCAATCGGAACGGTCAACGGCACACAGACAGTGAGGCAGAGTGAGTGTGTGCGTGTGTGTGCGTGTGTGTGCGTGTACATGTTTTTCTAGCCTGGTGGGGACTTCAACCTGACTGTAGACAGACTCATGGGGACTCGTGTCACCGTGGGGACCTAAATTGAGGTCCCCACGGGCACAAAAGCTTATAAATCATTTAGAATGAGTTTTTATGAAAATGTAAAAATGCAGAATGTCTCCTGTGAGGGTTAGGTTTAGGGGCAGGTGCAGTGTAAGGGGATAGAAAATACGGTTTGTACAGTATAAAAACCATTACGCCTATGGTGAGTCCCCAGAAGGATAGCGCACCAGACATGTGTGTATGTGTGTGTGTGTGTGTGTGTGTGTGTGTGTGTGTGTGTGTGTGTGTGTGTGTGTGTGTGTGAGTGGGCCGTGAGGGGAATGTGTTAGAGTTCAACATGGGTGAATGGAACATAATCAGCACATGCTCTAAATTTATTCTGCTTAAACAAAGACAAACACGCACACACTTTCACACACTAACGAGGGCCATAGCGGCTCCGCTGCCACCTGGCTCATCCCTCCAATTAGGAATTCCCTAACGAGGTGCCAATTAGAGGAAAAGAAAGAATGATACAAAAGCAAAGGGTCTCAGAGGGCAGAAAATATTAAACAGAGAGAGAAAGAGACAGACAACAAGGCAAGAGGAAGTGATGGCAATTACACATGACAAGACCGAAATGTGTCTGTTTAGACTCTCTATTTGATCTAGTTTTGCTTTTTCCTCGTTATCGTCAGGAGTTTAAAGGGCAAATGTTTGACATTTGTGAAAGTGCTAAAAGTGGTCAAACGAAGACCCTTATTCACCCTAAATCTTTCTGGATGGGTGGTATATAGAGTTGGGCATCGTTTGTTTTTTTTACGATACTGGTGCCAAACAGATACTTTTAAAACAGTACCGGTGCCTAAACGGATACTTTTTCTTTCTTTTTTTTAAAGAGCCACAAAACGATGGTGGATGACATTAAAGAATGGCCTTTTATTGAATTTTTTTTATTATTATTTAAATTGAACAATTTATCGAAAGTTTAAAGTATACTTAAATATATAAATATAAATAAATACAAAACACATTTTACTTAAATTCACAGTAAAACCTAAGCCACCTAACCCAACTACAATAGGCCTAATAAAACTTCTTATAACCGCAAAATAGTCTGTATTCTTGGTCTGCTACAAACCAGCTTCAAGGTTCAGCTTTATTTTGAAATATGACCATATTCTCTGGCTAAATATTTTAGAACGCGTCGCGTCATGCTTCTCACATGACACACAGAGGCCACAATAGTGCTGTATGACAGATGTATCGGGTTTATTTATTTCATTTTTTCTTTTTTATTCAGAAAACTTAAAGGGGTGATGAACTGAGAAATCAACTTCCCCTTGAGCTTTTGATATATAAAAGGTCATGGTAATATAAGAATTTCCTGTAAGTTTCAGAGCTGAAAACTTCCTTGTTAGTCAAAGAAAAGCTTTTATTGACACCAGGACCAGAAAACGAGAGATCTCAAAATATGCGGATCTCTTACGTAACAGGACCTAGACGCCGCCTCTACAGATAAATATGCTTCTGTAGCCCCACCCACCGACTCGTGAGCTAAGGATCGCGCTACCAAGCTATAAACATGGCGTTGCAGTCCCTGCATAAGCTTCCTTCTGAACACACACTTATGTGAGTAGGCTAAAACATGTTTTTTTTTATACGTGTTAGTTTTGCATAACATTACAGATCGTTTGAAATCTATTGATTACATACCTTAGCACGCTGTCCGCGCGAGTGAGTGAGTGTGTGATTTAATCATTGTGTTTGTTTGATATTTTGCGAGTCCTCTGAGCATTTCCCCAGACAATACCCATATGGACTGACGGTAGCTAAAGCTCATTAAATATGCAAATTTTATCCAATCCTAGCCGTGGGCGTTTACTTCCAAGTGTTCAGTGCGGCACGCCCATCAAATCCGAGTGTTTTTCAGAGAGCCTCAAAACCAAGGCAGAAAATAGCCTATTACTTATTCATTATGATGTTTCTTAATGTAAAAACCACACAAACGTTGACCTCAGACAACAGTATAATTTAGAAAAAAAAGCCAGTTCATGACACCTTTATGTCACAAACTATCTGATATTCTGATTTTCAAATATGTCTAAGTGAATGTGAGTGAGTTGATCTATAATGTTAGTCCACCATGTTAGGCACCATGCCACCATGTTAGTTTGCGCCCCAGAGAATCGGACCTGTCGGATTTATAACACGTACATTCATCCTCGTCTCACGAAATGAAAGTACATGACCGCTGAACTTGGAGAAGAATAGAGTAAACTATAAGTAGTTACTATATACTGTGTATCTGATATGAATAAAACAACACGTAATCAAATTATAACTGAGAGGATTATTATTGCCGCTTCTATAGACATCAATGTGTTTTTTGCTAGTAGGTATGTGCATTTAAATGTCTGGAACCTAAAATAAGCATGATGTGGTTGAAAACACTGAATAGTTGTGATATGTGACGAGTGCTGAGCGAGCCTGTCTCTGGCTCGGAACCAGCCAAAGGGCGAAAGCACGTTTGAATTTAGGTGGCACCGAAATCTGCGTTCTGATTCGGTCCGGTTACATACCGGTTATATAGGTGCCATATTGATACCCAACCCTAGTGGTATAGCGGTTAAAGATTAGGGTGGTAACGGAAAGGTTGTAGGTTAGAACCCTGGAAAAGTTTTGTTCAAGACAAAAATGGTATGTATGGTTGGGCTGATATTAAAATTATGGGTGATTTAAAGGGTTCATGCAAAAATGGAAATGATCCCTTAATTTACTCTTACCCTAAAGACATCCTAGTTGTAAATTACTTTCTTCTTTCAGTCAAACACAATCGGCATTATATATTTATAAAAAAAATCCTGGTTCTTCCAAGCTTTATAGTGGGAGTGAATGGTACCCTAGATTTTGAAAAAAGCACATCCCTCCATCCTAAAAGTAAAGGCCCTTTCACACGGACACGTAGCGGAAAAGCGAAGGGAAAAAGCGAATATTTCACATGCGAATAGTTCGCGTCAAAACCATTCACATCAGCCATGACGCAAATTTGCGTTGTGTGACGTTTCAGAGCTCCAACATTCCAAAACATTCGCACCGACAGTTGAGAAAACACGGACACTTCATCATCCAGTGAAGACCAGCTTTTCCTTTTCTTTAAAAGAACAGAGTCTGAAGGGGAGTTTGCTAATCTTGTACAAGAGCTTAAACTTTATCATGGCCGGTTCTGCACTTCTGACCTCGAGACAGTAGCACCGCATCTGACGAGACAAACCACACACTTCAGGGAACCAATCGATCCGGAGCCGCTGTTTACAGCTATGTTTCCAGATGAGTCACAATGTAAACATTTAAGTGGCACAGTCGTACTGACGGAAACACATTCACTTTCCATAGTCGAGGACACAATTAGGTTTAGAAAAAAAATCTACTTTTACCTCAAAAGGTTATGTTATCGTTGTCTGTAGCCTACAGCGACTTGCATGTACTCCCACAGGAGCTGTAATCTTGTGAGAAATCCGATACCTTGCAACGGTTAATATTGACTGAATAGCTAGTGACATCAACTGGACATTTTGTCACCTTGTTTCCTTGTATGTGATTGGTTGAAGCCTTTTCTATCGCTGCAAGAGTAAAAAAAATCGGCATAGAAGCGGAAAAAATAAAAGTTCTCTCACCGCAGCACATTTGCGTTCGGTGTGGAAGCACTCATTCCACAAACAGCTGATCAAGAAAATAAAACCATTGCATGAATTATTTGTGCGTCAAAATCACGTCCAGTGTTAAAGGACCTTTATCCATACAGCTCGAGGGGGTTAATAAAGGCCTTCTGAAGCGAAGCCATGCGTATTTGTGAGAGAAATATTTACAACTTTATGAACTACAATCACTGGCTTCCGGGGACGGCCATACGCAAGTCGAGTTCTGGCGGAAGAGTGACCTCTGACCCGACGCATGACATAGGATGTAGGAGTAGCGTAAGCTCAGGTGAGAGTAGACGCGTCTCGCAGTCAGCGGCGGCTCGTCAGGGGAGGCAAAGGAGCCACAGCCTACCCAAAATTGTGAAAATGACGATTTGATGTTAATAAAATTCCCACTTATTAATTTCATGTCTCAGAATGTGCATTTATTGTTTTTGTCGTTGAAATTACAACTCTGACTGTAACCACCTCGCTCTTCCTCGAATGTGCCGAATCTGCGAAACGTGAGCCTGAGGGGATAGAGAAGGGGAGGGCGAGGCAAATCCATAGACACAATTAGCCAATCACCATCGAGTATTTCACTTATAGCGATTAGGAGTGTTGAGAAAAGTAACATGGCAGAGGAGGCTAGCTTCCCTTGGTATATCAACCAATCAATCGAAAAGACGTAAATTACGTGATATTCGTTTGAACTGCTACCGCTGAGGTACCAACTACATATGGAGAGTAGAGATATTGAATATTTGATCGCAAACAAATTGATCAAACTATTGAACAATAGCTACAAATTTAAAAAGAAGGAAGACCCCAAACCTATAGGCTAAGATACAGGCTACAGCAATCAGCTTCACTAAACGGCCAAACGTGCTCCTTTACCACAGACATTTAAAGGACAGTCTAGGTGATTCAAGTGATAGGCTAGGTGAGTGAAATTATAGTTATATTCTCTTGCTGTATAAGTGTTGTTTTCTGTACATTTTCTGTCTAAAAGTGACCAAAAAAGCCATTTTAAAACAGCTTAAAAAACCTTGAAAGTGGATCCGACTGCTAATATTTTGTGTGCCTTCTCTATTTTAAAACCCACCAGCCGTCACTGCTCGTAGTTCAAATAAATAGGGCTGGGCAACAAACTAAAGCTCCCATATTTCTCTTTAAAAATTCTCATTTTAGACTTCTAATTCGTGACCGGTGTTTTGTTTTGCTCTATCCTCTGCACTTCCACGTTCAACAAGGGTTAGAGGTCACTCTTCTGCTGGAACTAGACTTGCGCACGGCCATTACCGGAAGCCAGTGATTATAGATTATAAAGTTATAAATATGGCCTTTATTAACCCCCTGGAGCCTTATGAAATCTAAGTTACCATTCAGTCCCATTATAAAGCTTGGAGGAGCCAGTATATTTTTTATATAATTCAGATTGTGTTTGGTTGAAAGCCGATTGTCATATAATACACCTAGGATGGGTTGAGGGTGAATAGATTATGGGATAATTTTCATTTTTGGGTGAACTAACCCTTAAAAGGTATTTGGTGCTCTAACGGTTAATAAACAAAACTGTATGTATCTTGTGGAAGAACATTGTAGCCGGAGCTACTTCTCTCTGTTTATGTCTATGACGAGTCACGCAGGTATTGGGCTACCCTGCAGCGGTTGTCGTCCCGACTGGCCTAAAATAGTCTGAATATAAACTCTTTATAGGCATACCATAGTGATCCAGGATAAGAAAAAAACACAGTTTGGAAGATGGATTCATGATGTACTCGCTCATTACATAAATCTCACCAATTTTGAACAAACAAACGTTACATAGCGAACCTTTAAATGAGACGAATACATTTCTTAATATGGCCCAAAACTTATAAATGGGTGATAATTAAACATAAAATAAATTCACTGACTTTAAGTAAGCATTAGATGATGGCAAAGGTAATCTAAATGTAAAAATAGAGGAAATTAAATTATATAAATCCTGATAAATAAATAAAAATCTCTAATCTCGGGCTGTTAAACAAAGATGAATTCACTAAGAATTAATTGTAGCCACTTATAGTGTCATTTAGTCCCAATTCACACAAAAAATGAAGCAAATCAGGTAATGGCATAAACATTGCCACAACATGTCTGGACATAAAACCTCAACTGTTTTTACACCTGCATGTCTCCAAAAAAAATTACGCAAATGGATCCTACTTAAAGCTCTGATAACAACCCCCACACAGACATTCCACTGAAGGTCAGGACCTCTGAACATGACCTCCGACCTCTGTCTTAGGATCAGTCAGTCAGAGCACTGTGACAAAGTCGACTGCCTGTGAAAACATACAATATCCCACCCGGAAGAAAAGAAAGACAGATGAATGGAGTAAAGAGACCAAGAGGAGAAAGGATGAGGAATTGAAGCGTGCATGAGTCTTTATATCACTCGGCTTAGTCTGACCACAAACCGCCCACTTGGACAGGAAGAGATTGTTTGAGTGATATGTAAATGTGCCAACCACTTTGTTTTTTCTTTGCATGTCATACAAAAAAAAAAGGGGAGGGGGTCTTAAAATAGATCATACCATATACAGGCATGGAAAAAAGGAATTTACTTGATAGGCTAATAAATGCCTCAAAATGAAATTGTGATTATCGGCCAAAGATTTTAATGCAGCCTGGGAATTTGAAAAAGGTGACCAGTTTGATTCACAGCGAACTCGAATTTGTGGCCCAAATCCAGCCAAATACATTTTTGCCATATTTAAAGCAATATGCATGAGACCTGGCATCGAGGTTTGTCTGGTTAGCCCCTGCTGGTTAAGATGCGCTACTTACCATATATTGATACCAAAAAAGTCTCTCTCGCTCTCTCGCTCTCGAAAGCCATTCAATATATAGCATATATCTATTGAAATATATACTAATATATAAACAGATGAAAAGTGCAATGAGACCAACCTGATTATGTTATTTTCAGTGCATCATGGGAATGGGCGGCTGCTACCGAGTTCTTTTGGATTATTGGTAATGTGGTTCTTCAAACGGACTGAGGGTAGAGTAGGTTTTTTTTAAAGCATTTTAATCCCTTAAAGGGTTAGTTCACCCCAAAATTTAAATTCAGTCATCATTTACTCATCCTCATGTCGTTCCACACCTGTAAGACTTTCTTTCATCTTCAGAACACAAATTAAGCTCTTTCTGATGAAATCTGAGAGCTTTCCATCTCTCCATTGAGAGCTATGCAACTATCACTTTGACGCTTCAAAAAGTTCATAAAGAGATAAAACTAATTAATATGAATTGAGCGGTTTAGTCCAAATTTTCAGAAAAGACTTGATCGTTTTATATGATGAACAGATTGAAGTTAGGCTTTTATTCACATATAAACATTCATCAATTCACACATCCGTTGTGGTAAACAAAAGCTCAAGCATGTTCTCTTGACGTGTGAGATCCAATGAGGTTCATTCTCGTGTTACGCATCACGTTTGAGCTTCCGCTAGAGGTTTGTTCCCATGCATCAAGCAGGTTGGGTTGAGTCTTACAGGTTTGGAACAACATGAGGGTGAGTATAATGGCAGAATTTTCATTTTTTGGTGAACTATTCCATTAACAGTCTCAGATGCTCACAACAGATCCGCCTTGAACCGTTTATGCATTTTCATTACAAATCACTTCCGCAAAAGGAGATTTTACTTCCATAACCTGACTGTTATGCTCTGTCCCCAATGACACACAACCCTGGTGTGTGTGTGAGCAGGTGGTGGAGTGGATCTAGGGGTCAGCAGTCGTGCTTCAGCTCCCAAATATAGAGCGTCCGTGTCACCGACTACGAGATGCAGATCTCATATCATGCCACAGTCGACCCTCTCTCTCCCGTTCACACTACAGTCTTTATCTGCCCTCCACAGACTGGCATTCAGAGCAGTATCATGTGTGTAGTGTTGTCTGTCTGTTGTCTGTACACTCACCAGAAACATAAAACCACCTAAAGGCCTCCCGAGCATGACCTCTGACCTCTCTTCCTCTCCACAGATATGAGACTCCTGCCCACTCTCTCTGCTAATACGGAGTGTGTTTACGCACATATAGGTTATGGCTTCCGCGTTGATCACGTTACGGTGGTATAAACTTTACCGGTGACAGCAGGGTCTCGACCAGCAGTGAACGCATATGTAAGGTAAAGCTGTGTTGAGTGTGTGTGACTGTTTACCTGCGCAGGTATCGCTGCCCGCATACATTAGCTCCCACGAATCATCGAACACTGAGCATTGGAAATCTGTAGAAACAGACAATACCATTGTTTTACAATTACAAAGGCAAGCAAATCTATTTGAACAAATACGACTTATGGGATCCCATAAAGTATATAGAAGCTGAAGCCTTCTATTGGTCGACCTTTTTCAATTTAGAAAATAGCAGTGCGCTGCGTTAAGAAATCGCCCGAATCAGTCTCATCAAGGTAACGTTCACCACTATGGAAGGCCCGCCTCTCCATTCATTCGATTGGACAATAGAAAAAAAAACGCGATGACGTCGGGCGCTTTTATCGCTCAGAGTTGATTTTTTTCTCAACTTTAGGCGCTCAGAGTGCTCCTTCTAAAACGTGAGGCGCAGCAGGCGGTTAAAACGCGAGGGGCACATAAGCAGCGTGCATAACGTTCTCTGCCAACAGAAATCTATTCAAATGAAAGAACAGATGCAGCCGGATCATTTTCATAATGACCAACACGATCTACCAAGAGCAGTGCAAATTAGCGTCTGGTTTAAGACATGCTTTTTTGGGGCAGTAAATAATGTCGCAAACACCAGTAAATTGACGAGCGCGAACCTTAGTAAATCACCTCGCGTGAATCATTTAAATACTCTCCTCACATTTGCGTCTGAAAGGGAAACCCCTACAAATTAGGAATGCACCGAAATGAAAATTCTTGGCCGAAGCCGAATATAATGAAACACTTTGCCGAATACCGAACATGGTTCACCATTGCAGAAATTAAATAGTAAAAATTAACTTTTTACTATTTTGTCTTGCTTTCCAGAGAAAAATAAATAAATTACAAAACTACAATTTAAAAATATTTATTTAACACTGAACATTTTTTTTACATTCCAGCAGACATAACATAGGGCAATGGAACTTAATATAACTTAAAATAAGTAAAATTTCTCTCTGCGCTTTCCATCTCCTGCGCAGTGCATTTCCTGACAATCTCCATCACCAAGCGGCTTTCCCAAATCCAACTCGGCCTGATTCATTTCTCATGTTTTTTCTCCACATCCAAGTAATGATCTTTATATTGTGGATCAAATACAGTAGCGATGCATACAGGGGTTCAAAGTCTGCCTGACTAAATCGTGTGCTAACAGCCTCTAAGAGTGCACTTGTTTTCGCTCCTTGGTCTGTTTAAGCCTCTTTGTTTAAAATATGCTTTAGTGCTGCAAGTAAAGGTATAACATCTGCCACAGATGAGCTTATCTCTTTTGTTAGCTGCTAAAAGGGGGCGAGAAGAGAACGTTCTCAATTATTCTCGTTTTTACCTCTCAGACACGTTAAAATGGTTCCACATTGCCAGCATGTTTGCTGCACAAAGAGTGCGCCTCTCACTCTACGTTGGTTGCCATTTGATCACGTCATTAAAAACGTCATTGTTCGGCAAAATGTATTCGTCTTTTTACTTAATTTCGGTTGCCGAACATTCAGTGCATCCCTACAAATGCATATGCAATAAGGTTAGCTGCAAAAATAACCCTGTCCACGCCTTTTCAGCGCTAATGTTTCACTGCGTGTCTTTAGTAAATCCTGACAGTAGTTTAACGGCAAAAGAGGGTTTGCACTGGCGCAAGCGGTTAGTAAATATTTTCTTATAAATGACACTTGCTTTTAGACTATTTTTAATTTGAATCAATCAGTAATCACCCATAACCCCCTTATCTAGTGAAATCTAGCATTATCAGTTCCCATTTAAATAAAATCTACAACAAAAAAAAAATTACAGAGTGCTTGACTCTTGCTGTCAGGACACAGACAGAAGCAGAGGATGAGGTAAACTTAGGATGTTTATTAAGACAGAGACACGAACACAGGTAATGGGTAATGCAGACAATGATGAGCACTAGCACTTCTGAACGTCACTTAGCTGAGGGTTCCAGAGTTTGTAGAATGCTGGGAAATGGCGGAACGAGGAACTGAGACGAGGAAGGCGTTGAAGGAAGACAATGGGATCTCAGGTGAGTAGCGGGTAAGGAGTCCAGGTACGTTTGACAAGACCAGACAATAATGAGCAGGGAGAGTGTGCTTATAAAGTATCTGTGATGATGGGGTGCAGGTGCAGGTGATCAGTACTCCGGGGATTGTGAAGGAGTGGGCGGAGTGTGGAGATCTGGTGACGATGCATGTCTGATGGTGGATGATGGCTGTGACTCTGTGACACTTGCATTGTCAAATCAAGATCATGACCAAAAATTGTTGTGATGTTATTTCCATCAAGAGGTGCATCCATTTTGGTCAAGTTCTTGTATTGCCAATGTAAGAGTCCAGCACTCTGTAAAGTCACATCCCAAAGACTTCCAATGAATTTAAGGTCTGGACTCTAAGCCTGATGAATTTTGACATTGTCATCCTGGAATATGGCCATGATGTGTCTTCCCACATGGTTGTTTAAGAAATGAAAAGCTACACACTCCTTCAATTAGGGTTAGAAGAACTGTTGCCAGACATATAACATGCTAGAAACATAATAATCACTGCAATTATGATCCAATCATTGACTCTTAAGCATTTGACAATTTAAATCCAAAGAGCGACTTTTTTTAGCCAGGCAGTGTATGGCACACCGATCGGCTGGGGAAACGGTTAAAGGGTCATTGGCTGATTATTAGCTGCCCGATGCTGTTGATTTCAGATGTCATGTCACTGCATGTTTCCACCAATCAGATAAAGAAAACATCTAATGTGAAACACAAGACTTCAGACACAACCACATCAGCACCAGTCACAAGTCAGTCAATGTAATCGAATCTGTGAAAGAAAACCCTTTCATACTGACAGAGAGAGCGAGATTGAGAGAGAGAGAGCGAGAGGGTGTTTAAATGAGTTAAAGACATTAGCACTAATTCAGTCTGGGCTATAACGTGTACAGCAAAAACAAATATTTTTTGTACATTCACGGCTCTCTCTGCCTTTACACACACTGAATTTACTGCTGTTTATCTGTGAAAACTGAATCTAATCTGAATTTATATGTGGGCCCATAAAGTATTTGGACACTTAAACACTTAGAAATATCAGTTGCACTTTACAAGGTTTCATTCATCAACATTAGTCAACTACAACCCCAAATTAGAAAAAGTTGGGACAGTATGGAAAACGCAAATAAATAAAAAAACGAAGTGATTTCTAAATTTACTTTGACTTGTATTTCCTTGCAGACAATATGAACACAAAATATTTCATGTTTTGTCTGGTCAACTTCATGTCATTTGTAAATATGCATCCTTCACTGTCATTCAGACCTGCAACACATTTCAAAAAAAGTTGGGACAGTAAAGCATTTACCACTTTGTAATGTTGCCATTCCTTTTCACAACACTTAAAAGACGTTTAGGGACTGAAGACACCAAGTGATGAAGTGTTTCAGGTGTAATTTTGTCCCATTCTTCCTGCAAACAAGTCTTAAGGTGGGCAACAGTATGGGGTCTTCGTTGTCGCATTTTGAGCCACACATTCTCTATTGGAGACAGGTCGGGACTGCAGGCAGGCCAGTCAAGTACCCGTACCCTCTTCCTCCGCAGCCAGGACTTTGTAATGTGTGCAGAATGTGGTTTTGCATTGTCTTGTTGAAAGATGCATGGATGTCCCTGGAAAAGATGTCTTCTTGAAGGCAGCATATTATGCTCCAAAATCTCTATGTACTTTTCAGCATTAATGGTGCCTTCACAAAAGTGCAAGTTACCTTTGCCAAGGGCACTGACACAACCCCATACCATGACAGACCCTGGCTTTTGGACTTGTTGCTGGTAACAGTCTGGATGATCCTTTTCTTCTTTGGTCCGGAGCACACGGCATCCATTCCTCCCAAAAAATACCTGAAATACTGATTCATCTGACCATGGGCGTCAGTTTGGTTTGAAATGTGCTGGGGACAGAGACGCATTCAGAAGTGCATTTTCAGAAGTGCTGGGTACATTTTTTTTTCTCTTTCGCGCAGGTCATGTTTTGAAAGACTATGTCCTGCAGCTTACTAATGTAAATAAATAAAAATGTCAGATGAGAGACATATTGCGGGTCTTATAGCCTATCTTACTCATGCCGACGAAAGCGCCCCGCGAATTCTTTAATATTTTTCATTTTTGCAATTTTTTTTACCACTTCATTATCAGAGTCCCACTGGAGCCCGTGTTTTTTTTATCCTCCCTATTACACATTAGTTACAGCCATTAAAATAGTTCAGTTTTGTTTTTAATGTCAAAGTAGATATATTTCGTTTTGTTTCTTTATTAAGTTAATTTAGAAAAATGTTTAAAGCATTTAATGTTTGTTAAAGTTTTTGCTTTTTAAAGTGACGACCAAGCGGCCGACAGTGAGTTAACCCAACACTTTAGCCTCTGAAATCAACACTTGTCTTGCTTATTAAATCCATAAAAAACACTTAAAGCATCGTTTAAACGTTTAGCCTATTATCACCACCATCACAGTAAAAAGGCATTTTTGACAAGATGAGGCAGGCAGATCGCAACGGCGCGCGCAAACAAAACGGGCTACACAATCTAAACAAATAATTAAAAATAAAAAACATGCTGGTTGTCTTACCTTTGGCTACACCTCTCTGCGAAATTAATATATATCCAATCTTCAATTCCCGTGCTATATGCACATTTAACGGAGTTCATGTCAACGAAATCAACCGATATGAGTATTTTATTCATCAGCTCTTTTCAACATCAAACACCGCATTATGAGAACGAGCAACCTAAACACTGGTAAGAGCATTTAGTCTCATTAATTTTAATGAAGATGATTGTGCTTTTGAGCATCTAAAACTTAGCTTATTTTCAGTTTCACTTGTGGCAGTTTGCGTGTTGGCTTGCTTTACTCATTTGCGGCGATGCGTGTTGCATATAGCGCCGTCCTATAGCCTAAAAAAGCCCGAAGCCCGGCCCGCGTCTGAGGTAGGCTATGACTGGAAAATTGGCCCGAAGCCCGGCCCTAGGGCGTAAAAAAGTCGGGGCCCGTCGGGCTCGGGCAGAAATGTAGGGCTCTACTTTGAGTAAGGCTGAAAGCGTCTTTCTTTTTAATACATTTCTTGAATGTCTCAATTAGGCCTACAGTAGGCCTAGCCTATAGATAATTATGATATTTGTGGCTGCACCGGGGTCCGTCATTACGCTAAATCATGAGCGGTCCATGGCACCTGCTACCCATGGCTGTTAAGAACTGTATAGGCTACATCAATCCATAACAACAATTTCGTGTTATGGGCACTGCCACTGATACAGGAAGAGCCTATTTTACGGAGCTTGCTTCTGCTTTTCAAACGTTTTTACAACAAAAGATGTCGTTTGAGTGGAAAAAATAATATGTGTGTGTCAGCAATGCTTCACCGCGAAATTGAACTCGAGGTTTAAAAAAAAAAAAAAAAAAGTGGTGGGTACAAAAGGACTCATGACGAAATCTGGTGGGTACGCGTCCCCCCCGTCCCCCCCGAAATCGACGCCTATGTATCTGACCACAGTACACGTTTCCACTGTGTGATGGTCCATCCCAGATGCCTCCGAGCCCAGAGAAGTCGACGGCGCTTCTGGACACTGTTAACATAGGGCTTCCTTTTGGCACAGTACAGTTTTAACTGGCATTTGTGGATGTAACTACATATTGTGGTACTTGACAAAGGTTTGCCAAAGTAGTCCTGAGCCCATGTGGTGATATCGCTTATAGATGAATGACAATTCTTGATGCAGTGCCGCCTGAGGGATCGGAGATCACGGTTGTTCAGCTTAGGCTTGCGCCCTTGTCCTTTACGCACTGAAATTCCTCCAGATTCCTTGAATCTTTTAATTATGTTATGCATTGTTGAATGTGAAATATCCAAATCTCTTCCTATCTTTATTTGAGGAACATTGTTTTTAAACATTTCAATAATTTTCTCACGTATTTGTTGGCAAACTGGCGATCCTATGCCCATCTTTGCTCCTAAAGGATTAGACCTTTCTTGGATGCTGCTTTTGTGCCAAATCATAATTACAATCACCTGTTGACATCACCTGTTTCAAATCACATCATTATTTAACCATTTTATCTCATTACTAGCCCTAAATTGCTCCTGTCCCAACTTTTTTTTAAATGTGTTGCAGGTCTGAATGACAGGAAAGGATGCATATTAGGGCTGCAGCTATCGATTCTTTTTGTTATCGATTAATCTATCACTTAATCGATCGATTAATCGGATAATTTTTTTCCCCGTGTTTTTAAACAACCAAAACAAATAATGCATAACGAAAATGAAGAGGAAAAGCTATTTAATTTATTAATATGCACAACAGGTTTCATGCTGTAATCTAGCGCTGACATCAAAGTAAATATCTTTTATGTAGATTTCTACACCTGCAGCATTTACCATTAAGCTACTAACAAATAATATATCATATGTGGTGAGCCTATTTGCTATGGTAACCTAGCAACTTGTGTGTGTGTGTGTGTGTGCGCGTGCGTGCGGCTTCATTGCAGTTTGGTACAGCAGAAATACATACATTCATTTTTAATAGAACCCTGCATTTGGCTTGCATCACTTGCATAGCGGTGCATTTAAGGTGAAGCATCCGTTCGAAAAATCGCGTCACAACATCACGTCCCGGTGTATACAGTGAACGCAAGCTGAAATTATTGTTGCGTGGCTACATAACAGTTTAAGCATATGTGATGCATTGCCACGATTGGTCTGACTGGCGCGAGAGAGAGAGAAGGGTGCGTACTAGCTAGTGTGTTCTGCTAGTGTGTTCCGCTAGTGTGTTCCGCTAGTGCGTGTGTGTGTGTATGTTACTGATTTTCCACTATCAGTTCTGCGCAGCTCTCCGCGCGCGATCTTCATCCCTACTTTCTGGGGCCACTGTAAATTAGATCTATCTTTATTATGGCACAAATGAATGATGCAAATTCAAATGAAGCATAAAAAGGACACTTGTGGTGTCCATATTTGTGTTTCTTGTTATTCATAGAGTGTGTGACAAAAGAAAAGACAAAACACATCTCCCAATTCATCTCATTTTCTGATGCTTTTATTGGTGATGAGTGCCTCAGACAGGTGCACACCCTCCATTTCGCAATTACCCACAATTATCTGCTCATGAACCTGAATGACTCAGCAAATCTGTAGGAATCAAGTTTTCTGCTTTGAATAGTAAATCAAACCAGCCACATATTGAACTTTTGCAACATGTCTCAACGTCTGTGAGAATTTTTTGGCCTATTTTATCATTCGCCAAGTTTAAAAATCGCAAAAAATGCACAGCACAGAACTAGGTGTGTTTGTTAACACTCTAGAGGGAAGGGGGAAAAACACACACACACAATCCTGCCAATGCAGTCAGGACAACACACACACACACACACCTCAGTCGTGCTGAACCACAGGGGAAAGACTTCACAGTGCACTGGCTTTTACGGCCGTCCCGTTTGGCAGTTGGGTAAAATATTCCGGAGCTAAAATTAGCAGCACGGCACAAAGACCCTCATTGAGAAGAACGTCTGGCATGGAAAGCAAAATCACAGCGAACCTGTCCAAACCGTAAGACAGCTCAACAGCTCCCGACGGTTTACCACAAGACCACATCTCCAGATAAACCTTCCTGAGAGTGAGGTGAATCTGATAGCGCCTCAATCAGACTCCGAATCCGTCTGATGACGCGCTCTAATCCTTAGCGCCACAACACCGGTCACCTTGGAAACTCGGAGGATTCCCTCAGAAGTCCCTAAGTGTGTGTGTCTTGCAGACGTCTCCATTTCAGCGCGAGTCACTGAAGGATTATACTCGCATCTCTTCTTTCACGCTGAGCTTTAACACACACAGAACAACATTGGCTCTGTTGAAAGCTGCTATCGTTCAAGTAGATACTCCAGAACAATAGACGGCATCAGCAAAGCTTCACAACACCACTAATATATCAGCCTATTACACGTTACAAACTAGTACACCGATATGAGTTTATCTATGGTCATATCTGAAGAGCCCAATAAAACGTCAATCAGAAAAGAAAGAATGCTAAAGGAGCCAATCAGAAAAGCATCTCGGGTTTTACACTCTCTAAGATTTTGCTATTTTAATGCAAAGGCTCTCTAGAATATGAAGCCCCGCCCCCTACATTATAAATAGACGCTGAAGCTGTGGCTGAAATCGGTCACTTGTTCACACATTTACCATTTTCTACATCAGTGGTCACCAACCTTTTCAAGCCAAAGATCCCTGACCTCAGCCTTGATGAAAGGCAAGATCTAACTTTTCCATCTGTCGATTTTTTTTTTCTTTGTTTAAGCAAATGTATTTGTTGTTTATTTGCTCTATAATAGGCCAAACTGGCCTTAAAAAAATTTGCCATTTGAAATGTGAGGCAACCACTGCATTTTAATCACGATTCAAACAAAGATACACACATGTAGCATGAGCAGTTGTTTTTGATTTAAATTAAGATTGCAGAATTTCAAGACTTAGAGCAAATACAGAATGGTCTGACTTTAGCTTTGTGAAATTGTTACATAAGACACACCTGAACAAAACAAAAACAGATGGACTGAATAAAAATGCAAATTCACTCTCTGACAGTAGGCGGTGCTTATGGAAAAGAAGCGTTTCCGCTGTAAAAATGCCATCGAAACTATTCTGAAGACAGTCAGTTTCGTTCAGAGATACATTCATGTAACCCCCCTCCCCAATTCAATATTAATATTTTTCTTCCTATATTTCAAGCATCCCGAACAGTTATCTTGCTGGCCCTATTTATACCTGGTCCACTTCATGTGTTTTTACAGATCGGATATCTATCTGATTTATCGGAACGATTCCATTTACACTTGGTCACGTAGCTAACGTTAAATGTGTCTCCGCAAAAAACGGATATAAATCCGATCTTCAATTCCCACGCTATAAGTATTTTTAACGGAGTTCACATCACAAATTGAAATCAACAAATATAAGCTGCATTTTATGGATCAACAGCTAATTTCAAAATCAAGGAATGCAATAGGAGAGAGAGTGGCATAAGCACTGATCATTTAGTTTCTTTACTTTTTTAGTTTTCGCAACTTTTACTTTCATTTGCGGCGGTTTGCTGAAGAGATATGATCGTCTGCGGCATTGGGTGCTGCAGTAGCGCTGTCATATCTGGCTACATCGGCCGATTTGTGCGGTGCGAATTTTGAGGTTGCAGAGAATACATTTTGGGTGCATACGGAGCGATTTTGAGCCTTGATAATGTGTTTGTAACGCTTTACACAGAGAGGCCGGATAGCTGGCCTGAATGGTTGTAGCCAAGTGTAAGCAAAACTCACGTATCTATTTCACAGGGGTTTATTATCAGCGTTGTCGATCCCACGCACACATGGGGCAGTTTGCAAAACACTCCACAAACAACTGCGTTACTGAACAGAAAATAAACGTGCAAAGAACAACAGAAATATTACACAAATGCGATGTTCACAGCTCGCGCTCCATCCACGAACTGCCCACTTATCGGCGAGTGAGTGAGTGCGTGCGCTCTGCCTTAAAGGAGCAGTACCTAATTCTACTTGTTACATGTTGTTTATTTTTCGGTAATTTATCGGGAGCTACCGGGACAGTGATAAAGATCTACCGGTCGATCGCGACCACTGTTCTACATGGTGAATGGCACATAGTGCACTATATAGGGGAAAGGGAACAATTCATACAGTGTAAATATGCTTTTCATTGGGGGGAAATGAAGTTTAGCTTCATGTTAGTGTCCCACGACAGCACAGAGCGGATCATATGCGCTAGTCAGTCGGTGCAGATCAGAAAACGTATCGGACCCGTTTGAATTCTGCACAGAATGCTGTATTTTAAAGCGATATGGAGATTAGGAGGAGAAACTGCGGCTTCACTGAGCTCAACGGCTCTGGCCGAGCTGTGATATAAACTAAACGCTATTGGTCATTTTTAAAAAGAGGAGGGGCTATTCAATATGCCCCACCCTGTTTTCCTGTTCCAGTGGAAATTACGACAACACACTGAATAATGCTGCGTGTTTCAAGGCACTTCAGTGGGAATTTAAAGTGAACAAAATGGATGAATAGATGCTGAAACTATATCAGGCCATGTCCACACTGATACGTTTTCGTTTGAAAACATCTTTTTCGCTCCGTTTTGGCCTTCCGTCCACACTGAGACGGCGTTTTAAGTCAACGAAAACATAGCTTTTGAAAATGCTCTCCAAAGCGGATGAATTTGAAATCGCCGTCTTCGCGCCGTAGTGTGGACTGTGAAGACGGAGGTATTTGAAAACGATGACAAATGTTTAATCATGTGATGCATATTGTACCAATAGAAACTGTTTACACCGCTATTGTGCCTGTTATGTGCTATTCACTTTCAAACAGTTGCTTAAATGTTACTTTGCACACTTCATATCACAGTCCTGCACGGATGACGGAAAATATACTTGCATTATTTGCTGTCCTGCGGCAAAACACGCGTGGAGTTGCGTTTTAGACCAAACATAATAATGGTTGACCGAGTGCGACCTGGACGCATCAGTGAATTGTGAGATATTTTGCTAAATAAAATGATCCTGCCAGAAGAATTGTGTGATAACTTTATGATGTCTGTATCACCTCAGTGCACTTTTATGAGGTTTTACGCATGCGCAGTAAGTTGAATTTGGCCTTTACTTACGTTTCAGTGTGGATGAGAAACTTTTGGAAAACATTAGTGTGGATGGAGAGCATTTCGAAACGAAAACTCAGTTTTCAAATCTATCCGGATTAATGTAGACGTAGCCTCAGATGGAGGCAGCGCCATCAGTCTCCCTGCATGACACACAAGCGAGCGGGTGAGTTTATGTGCATGTGAAAATGATGTATACTGCATCTCTGGGATGCAGGATAAATGGGTTGTGTGAGGGCTATCCGTCAGCAGTCTATAACTTTATAAGTGCATATGTGACTAGTGTCAGACATACACATACACACATACAGCCATGATCAGCAGTCCAGCCCCTGAGACAGGAAGTAATGAAACTCAACTAGCATAAGCTCTTTAACAGACGTGAGCAGTGGAGTGGGGGGTGTGGCATACCGGAAAGGTGCTAAATCAATCTTAATAGCCAATCACGAACATATAAGAGCACAGCAGGGCATCTGTGTAATGTCCCATGTGATAACTAGATTACAGTTTCTGCAGTAAAGGTGAATGTTGCTTGCCAGTGCTAAACTCACTGCTATGATGCTAGGGTGCATTAATTTGATCAAAAATACAGTAAAAACAATATTATTGTAAAATATAATTACAATTTAAAAGAACTGTGTTCTATTGTATATTGTATTTTAAAATGTAATTTATTCCTGTGATCAAAGCTGAATTTTCAACATCATTACTCCAGTCTTCAGTGTCACATGATCCTTCAGAAATCAGTCTAATATGATGATTTGCTGCTCAAGAAACATTTATGATTATTATCAATGTTGAAAACAAACAAAAAATATATGTATTTATTTATTTTAGTTAAAGAGTGCTAATCTCACAATTATAAAGTACTTCTGTATGCACGGCCCTCACGAAACCCAGCAAGCAATGTTGCGTTTAAAAGAGGTCTAATAGTCTGCACAGAATCAATCAGACTCAGAATCCATCTGATGACGCGCTCTAATCCTTAGCGCCGCAACACCCATAAATAGTCCGTGAAACGCCCACAAGTTACTATTCATCGATTGCGAAATCATGACAAGACACAGAGGAAATTCAAAAAAAACTTAACTTCACTCAATGTGAAGTAGAAGTTATCGTTGGCGAGGTTGAAAAGAGGAGAACAATTTTGTTTTGGAGGGCACAGTGTGGGCATTACTAATGCCAGAAAGGCACTTGAGTGGCAAAAGGTTCCAGACGCCAAATGTAGCCTCACAACCTCGGACCATGGCCGAAATAAAAAAGAAATGGTCGGACATCAAAGTCGTGGCAAAAAAGCGTCTAGCGCTGCATCGCCAGAGTGTGTCCTCGTTTGCCAGCAAGTCTTCTTGCTGTCTGAAGATGCGTTCACTCCGAATCCTTCCATTTGCCACATCTTCTAAGAGCGCAAGATCAGCCATTGTGCGTCATTACGTACGCATTGTGATGGGGCATTTTATTTCCATCCATTTAATTGCATCTGACAAGCTACAGATGTCGGTTATCATCTACGTGGAAATGGGAAATAGTTCAGTACAAATGTAATGTCTTGCAGCTTTCTGAATGGTTGAGACATAGGCCTACGTCATACGTTATTTTATCAAAAATAAAACTAAAGGCATATGCATGAATACCATGATTCTGAAGCTGATGAAGAAATTTTACTATGAAAAAAACAACTTTCCCCAGTGGACAATTAATAATCTATCTAGCTATCTATCTATCTATTCATCCATCCATCCATCCATCCATCCATCTATCTATCTATCTGTCTATCTGTCTGTCTGTCTGTCTGATTGTCTGTCTGTCTATCTAATTGCATCTATATCTGCTCCACCAGACGGACACATTGACGAGAATATCAGTTTTGTACATTAGCTATTTCGTTCGGTTTCCCATATTAATTATGAGGATGAATTGCATAACATGCCAATATTATTGCAGAACATATTTCACTTTTCTTTTTGCAAATATGTGTTCATTTGCATTTCTGTTGTAATTTTCATTTGATTTTGTTTGTTTTACACTGCAGATCGATCAAACGGGTGTTCGTGTAGGCTGTTAATTGTAAGACTTGCTTTGTGAAGTCGTCATGTTAATTATGAGAGGCAGTATTGCCATTTCTTTTACACAACGGTCTACAGTTTCACACTTTCACGTGTTTCTTCCATCTGCCGACGGTGTCGCCATTTCTCATTTCACCCATTTTTGTGCGTAGGCCTGGGTCAGAGCTTGCGTGAAGGACCGCACATTTTCCCGTCAAGTTTGCTTTTTATAAATACCAATTATTGCGTAGAGAGCGGCGTACGCCTTCATTTGTGCGTACGCAACGTTTATAAATGAGGCCCCTGATGTCTAGGCTAAAACAAGGAAAAATTTGGGGAGTCAATGTAAATTTAATAGATTTCAAACCAAAGCCCAAGAATAGACTATAGTCATCTAGAGCATGAACATGAAATCAAACACCTTGTAATCACTGTTGACGTCCATACATGATGGAATGTCACACATCTCGCAAGTTATTTTGGCATCAAGTTCAAGGTTATTTTGGCTAGAAGTGGGTTACTCATAGCAGGCCCACACGGAATCTACGCGCGCAGACTTCAGCAGAAAACTCAGCAGATTGTAGTGCCCGTCATTTGAGAAGAATACACAATCGCGTGAGTGATTGTGAGGGGCATTAGGCTGCGCTCATTTTTTTTTTTTGTGAGTGATTTTTAAAATGTCCAAAATAAAATTGACCACGGAGTTAAGGAAACATCACTTGTCTGCAAAAAATTACTTATTTATAGCTATTAAAAATAGTTAATTTATTTACTTTGGTAGGTATTTATTTATTTTGCTCTATTTTGATATGAAATTGTTTTTTTGATGATTTGAGTACAATCCAACTGATAAAGTAATATTTTCTCCATCTTTTAGTGGATGTACTATAAGAGATCTATCTTTGTTTAAAAAACAAGTTGTTCTATTTGGATTTGGATTGTAAACCAAAAGTTAAGAAGTGAATATTTAATATTTTATTTGGAATTCTTTTAAGTTCCAATATTCTTCGATCTTTTTAACACACAATTCCGCAGATTTTTTCAAAAATTCAGCGCAGAAATCACAAAAATAGTCCACAGATTCCATGTGGTCCTGCTCATTAGCCAGAGACTATATCCGTTCTAGTATAGTTAACTGAGAAATGAAATGAAATGACGGCTATTGCTTGCCAAGCTAGTCATTTCTAGATTGTCTTTCTTTCTTTTATCTCCCTCCTCAAAGCGAGAAAATAGGTTTGTGGGTCATCGGGATGTGTGGTTTTACGGTATATTATGCACAGCGGTAGAAACGTGTCATTTTGATTTACTGTTTATACCACGGAAGACCAATTTGGACAGCTATGAGTGGAGAAAACAGCTTTACATTATTCACACATGAGCGTATCGAAGAAAGATGAAAAGTACAGTTTAGTTTCAATTTGACGCATTAATATAGAGTTCAACTGATGTGCAAGCATATAAGGATCGCATAACCTCAAACAGGTCTCATTCAATCAAAATCTAGCGTTACAACTATTTGTGATATGAATTATCATCTTTTCATTTACTTTTAAATCAAGAGAGAATAATCAAGTAGGGTTTAATTTCTAAAGTATCCAGAAATGAAGCTCTAGCGTAAGTTCTGCCTGGAAGATTCAATGTTACGTCACTTATTACAATCAGACCTAACCAATCATGTCCTAATACTCGGAGTATAAAAGATCGGTACTTACTAATGTCTGAGTTCACAGATGCTGACGCCAACATTTCCCTCCATCCTCCCCACCACCACCAGGATGGTCCCTGCCTATACCTTCATCTCCTGGCAGGAAATGCCTGCGAGACAAGAGCTACGGACAGAAAGAAACTCTACGCCAAAGAAACTCTAAATATAATACTTGCTGGTCTGTTAGTAAAATTGTTACTTCATTGTACTTCCTCTGGCCTCCCGAGTCTTTCTGGTAGAAATAGATATTACCACATGGTTATAATATATGAGCCACTTTTTCCACACAAAAAAAGACTGCTACCGTCATAAAAAATTACTCATACTATGATATAAATTTTGGGTCATGCCGCCCACCCGCAGTGGGTGGATTGCAGAGAGTATTTGCCTTTTGGACAATGGAAAAATGACTGACTTTTATGAGTGTGTGTGGTGTTTTATTCGGCTGGTTGCCAAATCTTTTCAGAGAGACAGTATAATATCTGACAGCCATTAATCATAAAACGCTCCTGGGATTTAAATGGCTCAATTTCCTCTTGATCTATATCTCTTTTCAGCAAGCGATAATATCAGCCCTGCAGACACCAGTGATCTCTCTGTCACTCGCTTATACACACACACACACACACCTGGGTCAATGGGAGGTGTGTGTGATCGTATATTACCTGAGGAATGTGCCGTGATAACATTATTTCCTGTATGATAAATCACTCAGTTGAACCTGAAGCCTTTATTGACTCGCTAAACTCCAGATTGGATATTCTCAAATGCTTTAAATCTGTAGCTTTATCAACTGGGGTTCAGGAGAGCTACTGAGGCCTGCAGAACAACGGCTGATCCCGTAGGAAAGAAAATCACAAATGAGATCTCATTACTATATCTCAATCGTTTCTCATAGACAACGAGATTAGAGAGAGCAAACTGAATGCCATGGATAAACATGAGGGTGGGTGGGTGAGTGAGTAAATAAATTTGACATTCTCCAGCAGTTTATAAGGATTTTTCAGAATATTTTTACTTTAAATTACTACTAGGGGTGTAATGAATCACTTGTTTTCCTGATGCATCGATTACAAATCCTGCCAATGCATATGCACTGATCATGAAATGTGGATTTTTGAATTGTGAATCGTGACTTTAGATATACGGTGCACTCATATTACTATGAATAGGAGAAAGTTAGTCCAACACACAATATACGGTGGAATAAGCCCCGCCTTCTAAATAAAAGAGCCAATAGCCAATTGGTAAAGTCATTGCGTCCCTGCAGCTGCCGTTAGAAGCTCTGGTTGCTACAAAAACTGTGTTCTGAGACGTGCACATATGCATTGGTTGGTCCAGCCTGAAAAATTATTTTTTTTGTCATGCTTTGATAGACTGGGTAAACCCAGCCTGATCTGCCGGTGATTTGATTTCGCCCTGCAGCTCAGGCTGGAAACCTGTACATTGTTCTATCCTGCTACGGTTACAAATTTGCGGGGACCAATCACAAACCGGCTTATCCACTATTGGCGGGTTTAACACAATGACGGATTGTCTGATTGTAGGACTATCCAATTGCGTACAGTCATTTGAACTATGCCCGTTGATCACACCTCTTGTGCAGTAGAAAATACAAAGCAGACTCCCCAGACCAATGTTCAATCTTAAAAGAGTGAGCTTGGTCTGGTGATAGCCAGACAAATGATTTGAGCATTTAGAAACAACATTTACAAGTTGTCCGATTTTATTGATGATAAATAATAAGAAATAAAGAAAGACAGTTGTTAAAGGCACAATATGTAAGATTTTTTTTAATGTAAGAGACAAATGATTTGAGCATTTGGAAACAAAATTTAGAAGTTGTCCGATTTTATTGATGATTTCAAATATGTAATATCTGTAAATCATACTTTAAAAAATAATAAAAACTTACATAAATAATAAGAAATAAAGAAAGACAGTTGTTAAAGGCACAATATGTAAGATTTTTTTATGTAAGAGACAAATGATTTGAGCATTAAGAAACTAAATTTACAAGTTGTCCGATTTTATTGATGATAAATAATAAGAAATAAAGAAAGACAGTTGTTAAAGGCACAATATGTAAGATTTTTTTATGTAAGAGACAAATGATTTGAGCATTTAGAAACAAAATTTAGAAGTTGTCCGATTTTATTGATGATTTCAAATATGTAATATCTGTAAATCATACTTTAAAAAATAATAAAAACTTACATAAATAATAAGAAATAAAGAAAGACAGTTGTTAAAGGCACAATATGTAAGATTTTTTTTATGTAAGAGACAAATGATTTGAGCATTTAGAAACAAAATTTAGAAGTTGTCCGATTTTATTGATGATTTCAAATATGTAATATCTGTAAATCATACTTTAAAAAATAATAAAAACTTACATAAATAATAAGAAATAAAGAAAGACAGTTGTTAAAGGCACAATATGTAAGATTTTTTTATGTAAGAGACAAAAGATTTGAGCATTAAGAAACAAAATTTACAAGTTGTCCGATTTTATTGATGATAAATAATAAGAAATAAAGAAAGACAGTTGTTAAAGGCACAATATGTAAGATTTTTTTTATGTAAGAGACAAATGATTTGAGCATTTAGAAACAAAATTTAGAAGTTGTCCGATTTTATTGATGATTTCAAATATGTAATATCTGTAAATCATACTTTAAAAAATAATAAAAACTTACATAAATAATAAGAAATAAAGAAAGACAGTTGTTAAAGGCACAATATGTAAGATTTTTTTTATGTAAGAGACAAATGATTTGAGCATTTAGAAACAAAATTTAGAAGTTGTCCGATTTTATTGATGATTTCAAATATGTAATATCTGTAAATCATACTTTAAAAAATAATAAAAACTTACATAAATAATAAGAAATAAAGAAAGACAGTTGTTAAAGGCACAATATGTAAGATTTTTTTATGTAAGAGACAAAAGATTTGAGCATTAAGAAACAAAATTTACAAGTTGTCCGATTTTATTGATGATAAATAATAACAAATAAATAGGGTTGGGTATCGTTTGGGTTTTTTTCGATTCCGGTGCCAAACCGATACTTTTAAAACGGTTCCGGTGCCTAAACGGTGCCTGAACCGATACTTTTTTTTTTAAAAAGGCCACAAAACGAGGTGGATGACATTAAATGGCTTTTTATTTATTTATTTTTTATTTAAATTGAACCATTTATTAAAAGTTTAATGTATACTTAAATGTATGAATATAAATAAATACAAAACACAATTTACTTATTTACAAATTCACAGTAAAACCTAAGCCACCTAACCCAACTACAACAAGCCTAATATAACTCTTAATTACAATAATAACAGCAGTAGTCTGTATTCTTGCTCTGCTACTAACCAGCTTCGAGCTTCAGCTCTTTTTTGAAATATGATCATATTCTCTGGCTAAATATTTTAGAACGCATCGTCTTAATGTTTCCATGGCGACGCGTCATGTTTCTCACATGACACACAGCAGCCGCAATAGCGCTGACAGCTCAGCTGTATCGGGTTAATTTCGTTTTTTCTTTTTATTCAAAATATTCACAAACTACTTAACTGTGTCACGAACTATCTGATGTTCAAATGTGTGAGTGAATGTGTGTTAGTTGATCTATAAAGCGCAATGGGCGGCGCCATGTTAGTTTGCGCCTCAGAATCGGATCTGTCGGATTTACAACACTTGAGATCATTCTCGTCTCACGAAATACATGAAAGTAAGTGACCAGTGAACTGGAAGAAGAACAGAGTAAACTATATAGTTACTATATAATGTGCATGTATCTGATGTGAATAAAACATGTAACGTTAGTCAAATTATAATCGTCTGAAAGGATTGTCATTGCCGCTTTCATTGACATCAGGGTGTGTTTTTTGCTAGTAGCCTACTTATGAGCATTTAAATGTCTGAAACCTGAAATAAACATGATGTCGTTGAAAACACTGAATAGTTGTCATGAGTTGTGATGTGACCAGCGCTGAGCGTCTGTCTCTGGCTCAGCCAAAGCGCGAAAGCACGTTTGAATTTTGGCACCGAAATGAGGAACCGAAATCTGCGTTCTGATTCGGTCCGGTACATACCGGTTATATAAGTACCGGTGCCATATTGGAACCGGATTTCGGTACCCAACCCTACAAATAAAGAAAGACAGTTGTTAAAGGCACAATATGTAAGATTTCTTTTATGTAAGAGACAAATGATTTGAGCATTTAGAAACAAAATTTAGAAGTTGTCCGATTTTATTGATGATTTCAAATATGTAATATCTGTAAATCATACTTTAAAAAATAATAAAAACTTACATAAATAATAAGAAATAAAGAAAGACAGTTGTTAAAGGCACAATATGTAAGATTTTTGGATTAAGATATCCATAAACAACTAGAACAATGTTATATATTTTGTTGACTCGTGTGCTTATAATCCCAAATGTTTCCAAGAATGTTTAAATTCAGAGAAATAAGCGATTTTAAGCAGGACACAGACCGTGTGCGTGCGTCGTCTATCAATGAAATCATACCCGTGTTAGCCTCGCTTTCTTGTTTTATTTTGTAGAAACCATGAAAACACCAAAGATACTTTAATATATGATGTGTTTTATTAGCAACTGTTTGGATACATTCATGGACAGAAAACTAATCATTGTTATATAGCTCAACAGTAAGTCTTATTATCTATATCTGGTTTTCTTGATTTATCACGAGTATGTTTTACCATACCTAATATTGATCTAGCTCACTGCAGTGCAACAAGTGTCTCATAGTAGCTGCCGAGCGAACGCACAGAGTAGCATTATAACAACTTTCAACACACTCAAATAATGTATCTAATATGATAAAACTGCGCTGCGTTACCCCACATACGCATGAGCGCAGGAAGCGGAAGCGCACATCTGCGGCATAATAAAAGGCGTCAATCAATTTACGCTTTTGTTTTGAATAAGCGACCTCTAGCTGCAAAAAAAATTACATATTGTGGCTTTAAGATGATGATCAATAAGTAATATATTTTAACTGTTTTTACTTATTTCAAAGCTTTTGTCATCTTTTAAGCACTGACTGCCTGGTTGAGAATCACTGAGCTAATCCATGCCAATATTTTTCTAAATGCTAATATTGCAACTATATCTTTAGGCCTCATGATTCATAATCCACCTGAAGAATCAATACTCCTCACCTTTCTAATATAAGGACTCTCCATAACCAGCCTGCAGTCAATCAGAATGCAGATCACCTGTTAAGAGAAAACACACTATTAAATACGTGACACTTTCCCTACATACTACGTATGTATGAACACTAGTAGATAATGATCCAATAAATATTAAACTTTTGGGCCTGACACCTCTCTTGAGTCAAATGATGCAATCAATATGACATAAACATGAAAGTGTGTGAGTTAATGTGAGCAGTGTCAGGGCGAGGTTGAGACTAATGGAGCTCAAACAGAGACTCCCTTTGAGTCACATACATGCACAACCACAATTTTATACACACACAGCATGTCTGAGTTACATTCTGCTAGTCATATTAGCATGCTAAACCCAAAGGAAGTGAAAAAATATCTAAATATCTAATAACACCCAAACATATGTATAGCGCAAGCATGCTATTTTTGTTGACTTTGCACACTGGCAGTTTAGAGACAGTGAGCTTTGTTGATTATAACAAGAGTGTTCTATTTTTTTTGGCACTAATTTGGCACACTTGCACATGTAGACAGTTTTGTTGACTCAAACCGAAGCATTTGAATTATGATGTCTTTGCACGATTTCACTTCAGACAGCTTGGCAGTGTTGCAATTGTTAACTAAAACTAAGGGCGTTATCAGACCGTTTGCTTTGATCCGAAACAGGGACATTTGTTACAATATTGCATTTTCTTCTTGGTTCAGTTCACTTTCGCAAGGCAACATTTCAAAGTGTACCAAAATGTGTTTATGCAAGTCACATGCGAGTAAAACTGTCCTCTTATTAGGCAGAGCTCACCTTTACGTTCCCTGCGTCATCCATCAAGATGGATTGACAAGTTCACGCCGCGGGCTTATTGTGGCTTCATCTGTAGCTGTCGTGAGTCTTACGACTGTACCCTTGATTCCCGCTCTGACTGATAATTACATATATATTAGGGATGCACGATATTATCGGCAGATAAACGCATAAAATATAAAAATCGGCATCGGCCGATATGAAAAAATTATGCCGATATGCCTTGCCGATATGATAACGTGTTGATACGAGCCTGCAATAACTCACGTGTGCAAAGACTGCTATAGCGAAGATCATGTCAGCAGTGTGGACATTCTTGAAGTGAAAACAAGCAAAAACATTGCATGTATGGTGATTTATATTGACAGGTTTTAAATTCTGCCTTGAATTTGTGAATGTGCACAGAAGGACGTGACCGTCAACGCAGGGTTGCCAGGCTTTCCCAACAAAACTAGCCCAAAATAATCGCGTCTCCCCCACTCTCTAGCGCGCGCAGCAGCCTCCAAAGCAGCAGAAGCCTCCTCCAGGTCCTAGTGCCCGCCCTCTAGAATGTTATATATGTAAAGGGGAGCACTGTTGTTGTTACAGTAATAAAATGAAAAGTAGAATACACAAATAAATTGAAGTTACTTCTTTTTCTGAATAAATAAAGAGTAATGATGTCAAATCACAAGCATGACACTTGTAAATTAAATACTTTTATATACAGTTTATTAATCTGGAATACAATTTTATGAAAAGGATGATGAAAAATAATCCAAGGAGCACTAAAATAATTGTGTGTTTTTTATTTGAAGCTAAAGACAGCATCATCTGATGTCATGCCACCCCTATGTGCACAAACATTCAATACAAAAATAAAATATTTAGGTTACAACTGCATCTGTGTGGGGTGAAAAATATTAAAAACTTTATTATTGTTATTTTTAGAGAAAATATACTTTTATTATAAAAATAACTTTATTAACATTTATTTATCTTTAACAAGTATCCTTTTAGTAAGGGGATCTCAGACATCTGAAATCAGAATGAAAAAAAAAAGTTTTTGCTCAAAATGGTGGTTTCCAAACAAAGGGAAAAAATTAATATATATATCGGTATCGATATCGGCATCGGCCAAAATGAGTTGAAAAATATCGGCATATCGGATATCGACAAAAATCCAATATCGTGCATCCATTAGGACCATGTGATATATCAGTTTTTCTTTTTTAATAAATCTGCAAAAATGTCAACAATTCTGTCTTTTTCTGTCAATATGGGGTGCTGTGTGTACATTAATGAGAAAAAAATGAACTTAAATGATTTTAGCAAATGGCTGCAATATAACAAAGAGTGACAAATTTAAGGGGGTCTGAATACTTTCCGTACCCACTGTATATATAACGCAGTTAGAGTGGGACTCAAGGCATCGAGACAGCATTCTCGCAATGCACGAAGAAGAGGGATTATACAATGTTTTAAGATGAAGAGGCACTCTTTGGTTTCCAGCTGTGATAACTAATGTGATCACTCAAACAATCAGACACACTCCCGTTATGAATTATGAAACCGCTTGGTTCGGATTGCTTTCTCACCTCAACCGAGCCGATTGGGCCGAGACCAGCTCGTTCAGGACGCTCTCAAAGTGATTGTTTTGGCGCGGATCCGAGTCAGATTGCCATTTTCATAAATGCCTAAATGAACCGAACTATAACATATAAAGCTGAAATAAAATATAGATATTTTATGAAAAACTTAGACCAGTGGTCACCAACCTTTTCAAGCCAAAGATCCCTGACCTCAGCCTTGAAGAAAGGCAAGATCTACTTATAGATTTTTCATGGCCGATTCAGAGTTTTTTTTTATTTATTTCGAGAACATCGTTTTTTTTTTTTTTTTCTTTGCTTAAGCAAATTATTTTGTTGTTTATTTGCTCTATAACAGCCCAAACTAGCCTTAAAAAAATGTGCCATTTGAAATGTGAGGCAACCACTGCATTTTAATCACTACCCAAACAAAGGTACACACATGTAGCATGAGCAGTGTTTTTTTATTTAAATTAGATTGCATAATTTCAAGACTTTATTCAGCTTTAGCTTTGTGAAATTGATACATAAGACACACCTGCACAAAACAAAAACAGATGGACTGAATAAAAATGCTAATTCACTTTTTGACAGTAGATGGTGCTTATGGAAAAGAAGCGTTTCTTTGGGTACCGCTGTATGCCATCAAAACTATTCTGGAGACAGTTTTGTTCAGAGATACATTCATTTACCCCCCCCCCCCCCCCCCCCTCCCCTCCCCTCCCCTCCCCTCCCCAATTCAATATTTATATTTTTCTTCCTATATTCCTATATTTCAAGCATCCCGAACAGTTATCTTGCTGGGACTATTTATACCTGGTCCACTTCGTGTTTTTACAGATCAGATATCTGATTTATCAGAATGATTCCATTTACACTTGGTCACATAAATGTGGTGTCTTCAATTCCCACGTTATATGCATTTTTAATGGAGTTCACGTCACCGAAATCAACAAATATGAGCTGCATTGTATTGATCAACAGCTAATTTCAAATCAAGGACTGCAATAGGAGAGAGAGTGGCATAAGCACTGATCATTTAGTTACTTTACTTTTAATGATAATGATTGTGTATTGAGCGTCTGCAACTTTTACTTTCCTTGGCAGTTTGCTGAAGAGATCTTCAGCTGCAGTAGCGCTGTCATAACTAGCATCGGTCGATTTGTGCTGTGTGAATTGAGGTTGCAGAGGATACATTTTGGGAGCATAAGGAGCGATTTCGTGCCTTGATAATGTGTTTGTACGGCTTTACACAGAGAGGCCGGATAGCTGGCCTGAATGGTTGTAACGTTAGTCAAGTGAAAGACTTGTATCTGTACGTATCTGATATTTCACAGGGGTTTATTATCAGCGTCGTCGATCCCACGCGCACATGGGGCAGTTTGCAAAACACTTCACTAACAACAGCATTACTCAACAGAAAATAAACAGTGAGAGCAACAGAAATATTACACGCATGCATGCGGCGTTCACAGCACGCGCTGCGTCCACGGCACGGACTGCCTTCTGCATTAAAGGAGCGGTACATAATTCTACTTGTTACATGTTGTTAATTATTTTTCGGATATTTATCGGGAGCTACCGGGACAGTGATAAAGATCGACCAGTCGATCGCGATCGACGGGTTGGCGACCACTGACTTAGACTAAACGAAAATTAGAACTTCCTTGACAACTAGCTGTTATGAAAATAGAACTAAAATTAGAGATATACAGTATATAAATATTAAAACCCCAAAAACTACTATAAAAATGACAAAAGCCCATCAAATTACTAAAGAAGTTTTTAGTAGTGATGTCGACTTTGCACACTTGCAATGTAGGCAGCTTTGTTGATTAACTCATGTATTGTACTGTTGTTTTCCCTACTATCTATGCTTATAGTTGAGACAGTAATACAAACGACTTTGATTATTATAATTTAAAGTTAGCAAGAAATGGAAGTTGCAGCCATATTGACTGTATACAAGTGTTGTTAACAGTGTTGTTAGTTTAAGTTAACAATATTAAAAAAAATTTTTTTGTTAATTTAGCTTCATTTTATCTTTATTTTTTAATTCAAGCAACGAAATACTAGCGCCCGGTGAGGCGGCGGTAGTGGTATACCAATGGTATTTTGTGTGCTAGTTAGTGAAGAAGTGTTTTTCGGATCATTGGCAAGGTTTCAAAATTATCATTTAATAATTTTCTTATCAGATGGTGCCACAAAGGTTAAGTGAAGGTTACTGCGAAGCAACATTTGCAACAGGAATGACACACACTAAACATTTCAGTTTAGTACATTTATTAGTTAATAAAAAATATCGCAATACAATTCCTGCCCTTAATTGTCCTTACTTTACTGACCTTCCACAAAAGCTGATGCATGACTACAACAGCGTCCTGGCCCTAATACATGAACAACCCGCTGTCTGTACTTCACCTGTCACTGATGCTAGCACCCATGCCTTGTGATGGGATACGTGTAGGCTCAGGCTCGGCTCAATGTCCACTTTTAGATCGTTTCCGACAGATACTGATACAAGGTTTTCAAATTGCTCATCGCCTTACCATTACAGGCTACTGAATCTAGAAAATAGCTAGAAATGCTACGTACGTTTAGTTCGTTGAGGTGTTCCCACATCGTTAGCAAATTTGGATAGCTTGAATGACTGTCAACTGTTGAATGTCAATAAGCTAAGTTTCCATCCACCTATTTTTATGCGCATTTTGGGATATCGCATCAAAAAATGCTGAATGGAAACGCCAAGATGCGCATGAATTCTATAAATGTGCATAGAAAAAAAAAAAAAAATTCGCTCGTTTGAGTCGGATACACTTTCTATCCAATACGAAAACGTGCGCATAAGCTACGATGGAGATGCATAAAGTCCCACTTGTTTACTTCGAAATGGAAGACGCTCCCACTTTTGACGCAAGGCTTCATGGGGCGTAGGAAACTTGTGGATAGACTGGACACATAATACGCATGCGCATGATGCCAGCGTTTACACAAATTCGAGTTTTTGTAGTTTACATGGAGGGGATAACGGTATCGTGTAAACGTGCACTTTGAAATGCTGTTGTTGTGTAAATGAACGGCCAAAACGCATAAAAAGTTTTCCGTTTATAATTGAAAACAGTGTTATGTAAACGCCCAATTAAACGTGAAAATCAGAAATGTTGATTTAGAAACAAAGTGAAATAAATAGGCTTAATTTGAAGTATTACAATTGTATTAAAGCTGCAGTCCGTCAAAATACATTTTTGAGCAAGTGCACAACCAGCATTCAAAACCATATCCTTACTAGGGATCGACCGATATGGATTTTTTTAGTGCCGATACCGATTTTTTTTTCATCAGCCTTAGCCGATGAGCGATACGGGCTGCCGATTTTCTTGAGCCGATATTTGGAGCCGATACTGCTTTTGCTCCCTCAATTTACATCATAAAAATGACACAATGATCAGGATGATAATTTAAAATTTACAATTTAAAAAAGGAACATTTATTGAACTAAAAAAAACTATATTTAACAAATAGTAAAAACAAGTGAGGTAGAACAAGAAAAAAAAAAAAAAAAAAGAGTTCAGTGGTGAAAATAAATTCTGAAAATAAATATTTAAGCATAAATAAAATATTTACACTATTGCACACAGTATCAACAAGCAAGCAGCATAATAAAGTGCACACTGACTGTACTATACTTTTAAAACTATTTACAACCTAGTCATTTAATGGTTACACTCTAAAAAATGCTGGGTTAAAAATAACCCAAGTTGGGTTGAATATGGACTAACCCAGCAATTGGGTTGTTTTGACCCAGCGGTTGGGTTAAATGTTTGCTTAAAACAACCCAATTGCTGGGTTAAAACAACCCAATTGATGGGTTAGTCCATTTTCAACCCAACTTGGGTTATTTTTAACCCAGCATTTTTTAGAGTGTAGTGCACTTAACTTAATCTCTTGTAGAGCAACACCAGCGGTAATTCAGGAAAAAATCTCCCAATGCTCCACGTGAAACTTCAGTCTTTCGACCATCGTGTCAATTCTCAATTGATTTTGATTAATATGCGCGAGGGAGAGCAAGACAGTTTGAAGACGGTGAGAGCTGCCCTGTGGACGCCTGTCTGTAAATAATGCAGGGAAAAAAATATTTAGCCGATGCCGATACTAGGGGTGCACCGATCCGATATTAGGATCGGATATCGGCCGCGATACTGACAAAATAGCTGGATCGGGGATCGGAAAAATTAACAGATCCACAAGCCGATCCAGGTGTTTTTTTCCATCGCAGCAGAACCTACGTCATTCGTCAGCTTCACGTGTGTCGCATGCTAGAAGGGAGCGAGCCAGAGAGTCGGCTGTGTGGAGGAGATATTTCACGCTTGCCACGCCAACTAGTTCGTCGCTGTTTCGAGGGTATTACTGCAAAGTCAGGGTCTTTCCTGCATTGACATTTTTTTGACGGCCAAAGCCTAATTTGATGAGTTATTGTGATTTACGAGCGATGTAGAACAGATGCTGCGCTTGTGACTGAGTGACAGAGAGACCGATCTGAGAGCTCCTCCCCCGCGCGCGCTCTCTGGGTCTTCAAAATAATCAGTGTTCGCTCTCATATTTCACATATTAATCCAAATCAAAAGCTCGGAAGACCGAAACCATGTTGCACGTGACACATTCGGACAATTTTGTCCTTGAATTATCACTGGGTGTGACCAGCTGACATAAAGCATACTTTCAATAAGCGGGAGACAAATTATATCCAGTTATGAAGTGTTTTCTGTGTGTTGACATCTTTCGCGATGTTCTAACAGACGGGATTCGCACACAACGCGTCTGCTAATGTCCGATTCGTGACCTAATGACTCCTTTGAACCGAATCATTTTAACGACTGGTTAGAACAACTGATCTGTCCAACACTGAACTCATGAACTCAGTTTATTAATTTACTCAGAACGCAACTGAAATGAGAACACAAGTGTGCTTACCCATTTTAGCAAGAGTGGGTAGTAAGAATTATTTTTAATTATCAACAGTATTTCATCTTATTTCTGTTGACAATGTGTAGTAAAATAAATAGGCCTAGCCTACAATCATTTAATCTGGAGTGAGGTGAAACCAGAACAAAGTTGTTATTAGCTAGCTGAAAATTTTTATTAAATTGCATATGGTAGAAAATTAGACTATTTGTTAATTTGTAATGCTACTTTTTAATATTGATATGATTATATACCAAAACAATTATCTGTAGTGTAAAAAATGTTTGGTAACTGTCAGATTACTATTGTATGTTTGACCAATACACTGTTTTTTGTTTCCACTGCTACATTTTATTTATTTAAAGAAGTTAGATTACATTCTATTTTAGATTTGAATGCACAATTGTTTTTTAAATAAATAAGAATTCAACACCTTACATACATCTGTTATTTTGTCTTAGTTATGTTTAGTTAGTAAAGTCTGGTGCCTTTAGTCTCTTCAAGGAAGGTATAAGGTGGAAGATATACAGTTTATTATTAATTCAACAATATATCGGATCGGTATCGGGTATCGACAGATACACAAAGCCCAGGCATCGGTATCGTATCGGAACTGAAAAAGTCGGATCGGTGCACCCCTAGCCGATACACGTAAAAATCGCAAATATCGGCCCGATATATCGGTCTAACACTAATCCTTACCTTAGCCCGATTCACAACGGTAAGCTTGTAATAATGTGATATAATTTGTGTGGTACTGGTAGCTTTCCGCGGGAAATACGAGCTTCCGCCGTTCATCTTTGTATCATTACATCACGTCTGTATACATAAAGGAGTCCAGGCTAGTAGGCTATAGCACGTGTGTGGACGCTGCAGGTGGCGGATCGTTTGTGGCCTCTTTATACAGCAGCTGGAATATCATTTTGATAGCGGCTTGTAATCGAGAAAGTTCAAAACGACAATCAGCGTTGACAACTGGTGCATTGATAGACAACCCACACATACACCTCAACTTTCACTCACTCAAGACACAACCCACGTAAAGATGATAACGCCGCAAATAACTCTAATTTCAGGGTTCAAACAGAGATGGCGACAAAGAGGCTAAACTTACGGACTGCAGCTTTAATTAAAGCTATATAATTTTTTTTTTTTAAATGACAAGTACAAACTAAATTAATATGAAAACTGAAAATATAAAAATAAAAGCTAATTCAAAATTGTAATAAATAGTATAATAGTAATGAAAGAACACTGCTTATTGAACTTATCGATTTTTGGATTGGATTGTGAAAAGTGAGAGATGTCTAGCTGCAGTGCGGCCTTGAATACGTCACAGATGTCTACAGTCGAATCACAGGAAGAGCAAGTTAAGACATTATGGTTCATTTACAAGGTCAAAAAACATTAAAACAAAATATGTGCACCAAAGATTCATTCATGATAAGACCAGTCACATAATCAAAGTCACTTCTGAATTCAGTTTGACTTCAAGTGTTCTAGTTTTTGTCAAATTTGTGCGCTTGCACTGTAGATGGGGTGTATTGCTACTCACACATTCCATCTTTCTCTCTCATACACACACTCACATCTGCTGTTCGACTCTGGCTGGTCGTTGAGTCTTTCCTGCCTAGTCCCATGACGAAAGGTGGGGGGTGAGGTAAGAATTGGACGCTTTATGCCATATGGTCACACACTCTCCAACGTGAACTCCACATAACACACTGACACACAGCTGGACCTGATTAGTGCCTCTGTGTGTGTGTGTGTGTGTGTGTGTGTGTGTGTGTGTGTGTGTGTGTGTGTGTGTGTGTGTGTGTGTGTGTGTGTGTGTGTGTGTGTGTGTGTGTGTGTGTGTGTGTGTGTGTGTGTGTGTGTGTGTGTGTGTGTGTGTGTGTGTGTGTGTGTGTGTGTGTGTGTGTGTGTGTAAGCTCACATAGTTTCAGGTCTCTTTCTATTCATCCGTGACATTGGACCTACAGTCATATCAGTGAACTTGCTTTGATATCACATACAACGGCGATAAAACTGTTGTAAAATAAATTTCCGTAATTAAAATAAAGCTGAAATAAAATAAAATAAAACTGACAAAACATTTAACATAGAGAAATATATATATAACAAAAGCACAACATAATTACTAAAACATAAACAAAAAATATAATAGTATATAAATAATACTAAAACAACACTTTTATGAATGTGAATGCCCCTCTAAAAAAAACATGTCTGATCAGAATGTGATCATATTATAGGCCTAAGAGCAATTATCAGTGTATGTCATTATTAATACTCATCCATAGGGGCGCCAAAATGTATTACTGATACTATTTTATTAATATTAATTTGAAATATTACCAAATAAAGCGCAAAAAAACTTAACTAAGTCCGCCGCATCCTCCCGGTCCGCCTCATCAATCTCCCCCGCCGAGCTTGAAGTGCGTCAGAAATATAACGCGCGATCAGTTTAACGTTGGGAATTTGTTGTGTCGCGTCGCCTCTCGCCTCTCATTTTTTAAGGTGCTTGGCCGCTCGCTCCAGGTGTAGACACGGTGAAAGTTGCCTGATAATTTATGACGGATGGGCGAATTGTAGTGTCTTAAAAAACAGAAGCCCTCTGATGCAGGCAAGATAAGGGAAACACTGCAGAAATGCTCTTCTTATGTAGTATTTTTGTCTTGTTTCTAGTCTAAATATCTAAAAATTCTTAAACCAAGATGCATTTACTAGATAAGTAAAATAATATTTTTTCTTAAGTGAGTTTATGCTTAAAACATGCTAAATTATCTGCCAATGGGGTGAGAAAAATAATCTTGTTTCTGATTGAAATCTTGTTTCTGTCCCAAACAGAAATAAGATAATTTTTCTCACCCCATTTGGCAGATAATTGTGCTAGTTTTAAGCTAAAACTCACTTAATTTTGATTTTTTTTTTTCCAGAAAACAAGGAAAAATGATCTAATGTCATTTTACTAGTAAATACATCTTGATTTAAGAATGTTTTGATGTTTGGACTGGACACAAGAAAAAATTACTAAATAAGAAGAGCATTTTTTGCAGTTTAAAGACAGAGGTAAAGTGATGTAATGAATGAACAGTTTATTTAATTGCATAGTAGTAAAATACTAATGTTCGCTAATTAATTCCAGTTTTACCTTAAACCATATGCAAGCAGCTGTTCTGGGTTCTCCAGTGGCCACACACAGTGTATTTTGTCAAAAAAAATCATATCTGTTTTTTTTAAACGCATGTAATATCACTTTTTTAATAGCCTAATGTTTTCACTCTACAGTTGTGCAGTTTTAAGGGGACATATGGACATTTTAAAATGTATTTGCCGAAATTAGTAATGATATTTATATACAGGTTTATTTAAAATAGCTACATTTTATGTAAATTTCACATTAAATATCTAAATTTCTCCAAAGTTTAATTCATGGTGAAAATGTGAATGTGCATATTAGTGGAAGTTTGCTGCCATCTACTGGAAAACAAACACTTTTGCTAGTTCTCAATAGTTAAGAGCATGAATGCTGGATGCAATTACTTGTTATTTGTGTTTAGGCTGTAATGTGGCATAGGTACTATTTTTGTATAGTTTAACTATCATCAGCCTTTAAAAAAAATTAATAATAATATCATTAACATAATGACGGGGTAGAATGGACTGGACATCATATAAAACAACAACAATAAAAATTAAATTAATACCAGTGTTTCCGCAACTTAGACTGAAAACGTAGTGCTAAACCTTGATACAAGGGCCACCAAGTAAAATCTTGCCTAGGGCAGCAAATTGGTCAGGGCCGGCCCTGCCTCAAACCAATACACCTCCAGTGTTTCCCATTAATTACCTAGGCTGTGTCAAGCTGCCATAGAATAATCTGTGCCGCCACAGTTTCATAATGAACCGGAAATTTTTAAAAACTTCTGGACAGTGATATTAAAAGACCAAATTCTGTAAACATCATAATAAACCATCCTGTACAGCATAGCAGTTGAGCCCAGAATAGGTGCAAACGTGCATTTATTCTGCAAACAGTAAGGTGGAGATCTGTGTTGCATTTGTTGAAATTCATCGTTGAAGGTTTGATCATGGCAGATTTAGTCACACAAATAGTACAAGTGGCTTGTGAAGAAACAAAGACTGGCTGTATGACACTCATTGAAGCAGAATTTCGCTGTGGAGATCGCTAAACTCCAGTGCACATGTCTGCTTTCAGATCATCAGCGCTTCTTCTGCATTTAGAGGGAGCGCGTGCACAGAGTTGCCATATTGCACAAATTAAGTAAAACACCGGGAAGAAAGTATATTCTTTTAAGGGAAAAGCTCTATTTGGGGGGATTTAAGCTCTTCGCATCTGGCAACCACAACCATCTGACTGCTAATGGAGGCTTGTTACCAATGCAAGATAACACAAATCCCAAAGAAAAAACACGTTTTACGGATAAATAACGATCGGGCTAATATCGTGACGATTATTTGTAATCAATCGAGAGAAGCAGATATCGTTATCGCGATTAAAATACAATTAATCGTGCAGCCCTAATTAGGCTTGTCACTTTAAGAGCTGCACAGATCCAATATATTGTTACACACACTTTCTTTCTCAACTGTTTAGTCCACTTAAAGGTGCAGTGTGTAGTATTTATGAGGATCTATTAACAGAAATGCAATATAATATACATAACTGTTTTCAGTGGTGTATAAAGACCTTACATAATGAACCGTTATGTTTGTATTAGCTTAGAATGAGCCATTTCTATCTCCATACACCACAGGTCCCCTTACAGTGAAATCGCCATGTTTCTACAGTAGCCCTAAAAGGACAAACTTCTCTACACAGCGCTAGCTACTCTCTACTGTCTCAGACGATGACATCTTTGACCTGTGTCAGCCACCGTAGCGTCTCCGTGTGCTTCGAAAGGGAGAGGTGAGCAGTGGGCAGTTGCAATTCACAACATCACCACTAGATGTCGCTAAAATGTACACAGAACAACTTTAAGACATAACTGACTGTGTTTTCATGAATACTCACCAAACAAACAACAAATAAAAGCAGCTCTTTGCACTTTTTAAAGCTACATTCTATTCTGTGAGATCTCCTTCCTTATAATGGCCGTCGTCAATAGCAACACAAAATGCATAAATAATAATAATTTGGTGTAAATATAATCTCTAATATTATCTCTGTAAATATATGGTAAATGGTAAATGGACTGCATTTTTATATGTATCTTTATATGTATCTATATTTTTTTATATAGCGCTTTTAACAGACCTACGGCCATCCAAAACGCTTTACATTTTTGCCTCAAATTCACCCATTCACACACCGACGGCGGTGTCAGCCATGCAAGGCGCCATCCAGCTCGACGGGAGCAGCTGGGGTTTGGTGTCTTGCTCATGGACACCTCGACACTTGGTCAGGTGGAACCGGGGATCGACCACCAACCTTCCGGTTTGTAGACAACCTACATGAACCACTGCCGCTGAGAAATATATTCTCAAGCAATATTCTCATCAGTGTTCTATCAGACACATTTAAATCTAGCATATTTTGTGTACGAGCCCAAACAGTATCCTAGTGAAATAATGCATATCCATATTTTCATATGATTTGACAGTTTATTTTATTAAATATCAAAAATCCAAAAGGTGTGCATATAGGCCTACCTGACACCTAGATGAACACTTTACAGCTGGTTTTATGACTAAGTCATTTTCATTTAAATGCTATTGAAGTTAGAAACGTGTATACAAATCTTGTGTGTAACTTTAGAGACGGTCCCTAAATTTGCGAATCTCGAACGTCAAGCCAACTTTATGCCAGTCAAATCAGATGCGCTGTGGTTCTGCTGTGTTTGTTTGAAACTATTTTCGCTGCTGAAATAGAACAAAAACAGTCAATCGCTGTATGATGAATGAATCTCCTGCGGGAGTACCACCGAGTGCTTTCACTGCCTTCTAACATTTCTTCTCATTCAAAAAAACAGCGGTGCGCTGCGCCAGACTGACGCTGATTGGACAAGATTTACCGCCAGTTTTCAAAATCGTGATAATCACACACAGTTTTAATGATAATTAAATTTTAAACGATATTACTAACCGTCACTAAATTTTATCGTGGTTTATCGTGAAACCGGTAATCGTTTCATCCCTATGTGTGTATTTGGCCATTTAAGCTGCGGAAGACAACTGAATTCGGGATCACGCGCTGTCCGAAAGGCCACGTGAGTACTTCGCTTATTGCATTTAATAACATTAAGCATTTCACACGTATGTAACAGTCATGTGTCCAGTCTACTCTCTGCTGTCTGCGTCCACCTAAAACTTGGACTTTTTGTAATCTTTTGGAGTATTACAACCATGCAGTTATCGCAATATGTACATTTGCAAGATTTCAATAATTTCAATATATCATGCAGCCCTACTTTAAAATGTACAACATTTTCTTATGGGGGCCATGCCCCGGGACCCCCGTAGAATGAGAGAAATCCTTTGCAAAACACTGACCTCATATACTATATTCTAACATGTTTCTTTAACATGTTTTACAATTAAACAATCATGAAAGCAAACAAACAGCCACTTATATGCAACACAGTGAAATCAAGCTGTGTTAAACACTGATGCTTGAGTCAACGATTGTTTCTTGTGTTAATGGAAAAGATGGTTCATAAAAGTCAAAAATCAAGATGTCTAATGGACACAAACAGTCCAATTCCCCTATTATCCCTAGAGAAAGTTGCTCCTGTTGGGATTACTCTCTAAGTGCTGGAAGAGTAGAGGCTATCAAGATAGTGTGAGTTAACTCCTTATCAGAGCAGTTAAAAGTTTCTGTCGCTGTATCATATTCCCACCAGACGTGTCCCGGACACGATATATCATGACAAAATCACCAGTGCAAACCGATCCAGTTTGTTAAAGGGATATTTTACAGCACAAGTTGAGCTCAATCGACAGCATTTGTGGCATAATGTTGACGAAAATAAATTCCCAATTGTCCCTCCTTTTCTTAAGAAAATGAAGCAAAAATCTGGGTTACAGTGAGGCACAATGGAAGTGAATGGTGAACTAAAAATGGACCATTCTTGTTTTGTACGGACTATTGCGATAGAGACATCGAATCCAACGCTCTCCACTGACGTTGTATTGCGTGAAGCGCCTCCTTGTCATTTCTGACTTATAACAAAAAACAGAGCAATGTCTAAAAGCTGCCATGTGACAAAGTGTACAGCAAACAAGCTAAAGAAACCCAGAAGTTTTTATAAGCTGTCGACCCAGAAAAACGAGCGTTTAAGGAGACAAAAGTGGATACAGGCGTGAAGCATCAGCAGGAAGAATGGGTCAATTTTGGGATCCTGACACTCAATATGCCTATGTTTGTAGTAAACATTTTGTCAGTTTTAAGTCAAATATCCAAATGTCAATTTTATATATTATATTTCCTGTCACTGATTACGTTCCCCTCTAGTGGGCGTAGTTCTCAGAGTAATATAACGTGTTACGCTCGGTCTCAATTGACCTATCGGTAAGCCCCTCCCCTTGAACGCAGATGAGCCAATAGCAGTTGAGTATCAGTTGCGCTTGGACCGGAACTCGGACATCTTTAGGCTTCAGCGCCATAGAGAAACATTGGAAAATCCGAAGCTCTCATCGGTTTGATTGTGTTTATGCTACAAAAATGCTAAAACGTCGTGCCTGAGGTACTGTAACACTGATTCCAGGGATCCTGAGAGGATTTTCTGTTTGTCATTCTCTCGTTAAGTTACGATTAAAGTCCCTGCTAACATACAAACCGAAATTACTAACTGTTCTCACTTCATGTAACACTGTAGGTCAAAAACACGAAGGTCTACATTTCAGTGCCTCTCCGTATTAAACTGGTTATATGTTAATTAATTTAATTTTAGATATGTTTAAGGTCTACATTATCTGTCCTACTAAGGAGGACTCTATTTTGATGGGTATTATAGTCTACGGGTAACGAAAGGAAGAGCTCGCACGCAGTTTATCGGAGTTGTTTTGCAGATACAAAGTTTACCAGTTATTAACTGCACCCTCGAAAAGGCATACGGTCTGTGTATATGTTTGTTTACTGTTAGTTGTATGAGTGTTTTTGTGTAATTTGCTGTGTGTTAATGGTAATGCAACGGAGAGAGCTAGTTTGTGAATGAGACGTTAATGCGCACTTCTTATGCTTTGTTTGTTTGTTCAGCTCTTACGATGATTTTTTGGAGTGAATAAAGATGCAATAAACTTGATAAACCATCAGTTAAGTTTGGCCATCATTCGGACGGGATATACGCTACAGTCTGTGTCCAAAAACATCTTAGGATAAGGTTTTCACACTGACAGCTGTACATTGTAAGATATAGCAACTCTGTTTGTTTGTCCGAGTTAGCAACAGTAACTAAGGGGGCGGGGCTTACCGATAGGTCAATTGCCTGTATCCACTTTTGTGTCCTTTAACGTTCATTTTTTGGGTCGACAGCTTATAAAAACTTCTGGGTTTTTGGTTCTGTGTTCATTAGCTTGTTTGCTGTACACTTTGTCACATAGCAGCTTTTAGACATTGTTGTGTTTTTTGTTATAAGTCATAAATGAGAAGGAGGCCGCTTCACGCAACACAAAGTCAATGGAGACGGTTTGATTGTTTTCCCCCTGGGTGGGCGTGGTTTTCAGATTATGTGTTGCACTGTCTCTATGTTTATTATAAATGATTTATCCATGCATATCATTATTTTTGTAAGATCCATGTGGCCTCATAATCTGTCACTCATGAGATGGCATCAGCAGCAATAGCAAATGACAACGACCCACGATCCAATCGATTTCCAATGGACGAAATTAAGTCCCACCCTACATTTCTTCTTGTTTGAGAAGCCGTTTCACTACGTCTGTTTCAATAGTATAGCCACAAGTCACAAACTATATGCATGTTAAAGCTACACTATATAACTTTTCCGTCCACTAGAGGTCGCCTGTTCAAAACAAAGGCGTAGTTTGATGACGCCACGTTTGAGCGCAGAATCTTGGGACATGTGGTCTTCACCTCACAGCCGGTGGAAAACAGTCAGGACAGGACTCGGGCAGAAATCATGTTCATGGAGGCGATTATTAACATTACTGTAGTGAAGCAGAGCAGGAGCGAGTGTTGTGGAGCTGAGCAAGGCCGCAGGAGCGATTGAAGAGCGGAACTGTTATTATGGCATAGTCGCCGGCGGGACTTTTATTATGACACGGTTGCCGGCGCCACTTCCTCTTTTCCAGTCATGAGTATATGAGGTAACGCAACTCTGTTTATCATATTAGATATATCTGAGTGTGTTGAAAAGGAAGTTATGACGTTCGCTCGGCGGCTGCTATGACACTTGTTCACACTGCAGTGAGAGTAAAGTGTTTCACTGAATAAAACCGGAGACCGAGGGTGACGCAGATATGACGCAATCGACAGGCGACTTCCTCACACGCATAGCCCACACGTCCCGGTTCCTTGGTTAAAATAGCAATTTCTCACGATTTACAAATAGCTGGAAAAATTTGGGATATTCTAAGTACTCAACTGAACAAAATATATAACACTGGCCTAGTGGTTTCTGGATATTTTACTGCAAAAATCCTACATAGTTCACCTTTAACATGAAAAAAAAGAAGCCAATTAACCTTGGCAATATCTAATTTTACGCCATCATTGCCATGACTGCGCACACCATAAACCATAAAAACCACGAAATTTGTTTTTATTAAAATAATTGAAATTCCAAACACTTACTAACTTCCTTTTTTTTTAGTAAAGTTATGTCCAATTTTACAACTTTGTTGCAATGACAACGCAACAACTAAAACACCTATTAATGTGATGATTTGCACAGCTTTAAATTATAAAATAATAGACAAGTTAGAAGAACGTCCCACTGTTTGTCTGACCAATGCAAGACATTTATGGGAAACTTGTTTGAAAACAGCCATTATTTGTGATATACTGACACAGAAATGGCAAACTTTAGCAGTTTGCACGTGTAAAACGATACTCGGTTACTTAACGTAACCTCGGTTCTCTCTAGAAGAGGGAACGAGTATTGCGTAAGTTCCTTACGCTACGGGAAAGTATTCTTTCTTCGAGATTTCTGAAAAACCCAAAATTATCCTTAATTTTGTAACATTGTCAACGCAGTGCGGCAGCCTGGCAGACCATAGCAGGCTATTCCAGCGTGCTATTGGCTGCTCTGCTGGCAACTGCAGCAGCCTATCGGTGAGCCCGCGTGACGTGGCGACCAATGAGGGCGCTTCGCGCCCACCTGGCTTCATTTGCCTACAGGTGGGGCGTGGCCACGTGTATATAAGCAGGGCTCACGGGCTGCATATTCGGTTTTCTTAGTTCTGAAGCGTAAAAGCCAGCGGGGCGCACGGCAAGGAACGCAATACTCGTTCCCTCTTCTAGAGAGAACCGAGGTTACGTTAAGTAACCGAGTATCGTTCTCTTACGAGAGGTTCTCTCGTATTGCGTAAGTTCCTTACGCTACGGGAACATATTGTCAACGCCGTGCGCGCCTCGCATACAGCATATGTATCCCAGGGAACCGGGGACCATAACACTGCTCGGGCAGGGTGGCCAGTAAAGAAAAAACGGGCCACCACATATACAGACACTTCATTCGAACTGACGGGTGGTTTACGACGGGTGGTTACAACACCCTGTCCCATGAATGAGGGAACGGCACCTGCCGGTCTCCTTCAAATTCACCACACCTTGTCTCATGAATGAGGGAGCGGCAACGCCGGTCGCCTTCAAATTCACAATATCTTGTTATATGAGTGAGGTAACGGCACCGCCGGTCACCTTCAAACTCACAACAGCTCGTCTCGTAAATGAGGGAACGGCACCGCCGGTCTCCTTCATATTCACATGAGCCTAGTACCGAACTTACTACCAGTATGTGAGCTATGTCTGCGCAGAATCACTGGGCAGAACCAACGGCCCTATTGAACTGATAACACTTTCGCCTGTAAGGCAGGAACTTCCAGATTGTAAAATCTCACGAACGTAGACGGGGAGGCCCAGCCTGCCGCCATACAGATATCGTGGATGGAAATCCCTCTGGCCCAAGCCCACGAAGAGGCCATGCCTCTGGTGGAGTGTGCTCTGACACCTAGCGGGCACTGCAGGTGTTTGGAAGCGTATGCAGTTGCAATCGCGTCCACTATCCACCTGGACAGGGTCTGTTTCGAGGAGGCGAGACCTTTAGTGCGCCCACCAAACGAAACAAATAGCTGCTCAGAACGCCTGAAGGCGGCGGAGCGTGTGACATAAACCCTCAATGCCCTGACAGGGCAGAGGAAATTGCCACCGTCCCCCTCATCGGATGCTGGCAGAGCCGAGAGGGAGATAATCTGCGCCCTGAAGGGAGTGCCGATCGCTTTGGGGACATAACCATGCCTCGGTCTGAGAATGACCTTAGAGTCATTAGGACCGAACTCCATACACGCCGGGCTCACTGAGAGCGCGTGTAGATCCCCCACGCGTTTCACTGAAGCCAGAGCTATCAGAAACGTGGTTTTCAGCGAAAGGAACCTTGGTTCCACAGTCTCGAGCGGTTCAAAGGGATGAGCCTTCAGGGCCTCTAGGACCAAGGCCAGATCCCATATAGGAACCGACGGGGGCCGCGGGGGATTCATCCGTCTGGCTCCTCTGAGGAAACGGACGATGAGCTCGTTCCTTCCTAGCGTGCTACCTAGCGTCGTCTGAGCGAACGCTGCTATAGCCGCCACATACACTTTGAGCGTGGAAGGGGACCTGCCCAATTCCAAAAGCTCTTGGAGGAAGGAGAGCACCCGCTGGACCCCACATTGCTGTGGGTCCAATCCCTTGGAAACACACCATTCAGTGAACACCGACCACTTAGAACTATATAACCGCCTCGTCGAGGGGGCTCTAGAGTGTGAAATCGTGTTCATAACCCCTACGGGCAGGTCAACGGGTATCCGTTGGTCACCCATACATGCAGAGACCATCGCTCTGGATGGGGATGCCAAACTGAGCCTCCTGCTTGAGAGAGAAGGTCTGCTCTCAGCGGAACTGGCCAGGGGGGTGAGTGCGACGGCTTCACCAGCTCTGGGTACCAAATCTGGTTCTCCCAGCGCGGTGCTATAAGGAGCACCGGACGGCGCGTTTCCCTGATTTTCGCTATGACCTGGGGCAATAGGGAGATCGGCGGGAAAGCATACAGCGGGAGGCTGGGCCAAGTTTGGGACAGCGCATCCTCGCTTTTGGACAGAAACGTCGGGCAGCGGGCGTTCTCTTTTGTTGCAAAGAGGTCGAGCTCCGCTCTGCCGAACAGGCGCCATACCAGCTGGACTGTCTGGGGGGTGCAGGGACCATTCTCCTGGGAGAATGAGGCCCCTGGACAGCTTGTCCGGGCCCACATTGAGGTGGCCCGGCACGTGCGCAGCTCTCAACGAGCGCAGCGAGCTGTGTGCCCACACGAGCAGGCGTTCTGTCAGATTGCCCAGACCTCTGGACCTGACACCGCCCTGCCGGTTCACGTAGGACACCACTGTGGTGTTGTCCGACCGGACTAACACATGGTGTCCTCGTATAAGCGGGAGAAACTGCTTGAGCGCGTTCTCTACCGCTATCATCTCCAAACAGTTTATGTGTAGGAGTTTTTCCTCGCTCGACCAAAGGCCCGAGGCTGATCTGCCCTCGAAAACGGCGCCCCAACCCGTGGTGGAGGCGTCCGTCGAGATGACCTTGCGGTGTGAGATGGCTCCCATCGTCACTCCCCTCTGGTACCAGTCGGCTACTAACCAGGGCTCTAGGGCTGACACGCAGCCCTGAGTCACTCTGATCCTGAAGCCACCGGACGCCCAGGCCCTGTGAGGCACTCGGGCGTTTAACCAGCATTGCAGCGGGCGCATGCGCATTAAGCCCAGCTGGAGCACAGCTGCAGCTGAGGCCATACGTCCCAGCATCCTCTGAAACAGCTTGAGAGGTGCGATTTTGCCTGGCCGAAAATACGCAGCCATGCGCCGAACTTGGCGCGCGCGATGGGGTGACAGGCGGGCTGACATTGCCACAGTGTCCAGATTCAAACCCAGAAATGAGGTTGATTGCGTGGGCACTAATGAGCTCTTGGTCCAATTGACCGTGAGCCCTAGGCTGTCCAGATGGCTGAGCAGCATTGCCCTGTGGGCGAGGAGCTCGGCCTCCGACTGCGCCAGGATGAGCCAATCGTCCAGATAGTTCAATACTCGCATCCCTCGATTTCTCAGAGGAGCGAGGGCCGCGTCCATGCACTTCGTAAATGTACGGGGTGCTAGTGACAGGCCGAACGGAAGGACGGTGTATTGATAAGCCTGGCCGTCGAAGGCGAATCGTAAGAATGGCCTGTGACGTGGCGTTATCTTGATTTGAAAATATGCATCTTTCAAATCTAGGGAGATTAGCCAGTCTCTCGGGCGAATATGCGCGAGGATCTGCTTGGTCGTGAGCATCTTGAACGATCTTTTCATAAGAGCTTTGTTCAGACGCCTCAGATCCAGAATCGGTCTGAGCGACCCATCCCTTTTTGGCACGAGAAAATACCGGCTGTAAAAGCCTGACTCGCTCATAGAGTGGGGAACCGGTTCTATAGCCCCTTTGCACAGCAGCGTGGCTATTTCCGCTCGAAGTAGATGTGCTACTTCCTCGCTCACTCTCGTTTAAGGAGACAAAAGTGGATACAGGCGTGAAGCATCAGCAGGAAGAATGGGTCAATTTTGGGATCCTGACACTCAATATGCCTATGTTTGTAGTAAACATTTTGTCAGTTTTAAGTCAAATATCCAAATGTCAATTTTATATATTATATTTCCTGTCACTGATTACGTTCCCCTCTAGTGGGCGTAGTTCTCAGAGTAATATAACGTGTTACGCTCGGTCTCAATTGACCTATCGGTAAGCCCCTCCCCTTGAACGCAGATGAGCCAATAGCAGTTGAGTATCAGTTGCGCTTGGACCGGAACTCGGACATCTTTAGGCTTCAGCGCCATAGAGAAACATTGGAAAATCCGAAGCTCTCATCGGTTTGATTGTGTTTATGCTACAAAAATGCTAAAACGTCGTGCCTGAGGTACTGTAACACTGATTCCAGGGATCCTGAGAGGATTTTCTGTTTGTCATTCTCTCGTTAAGTTACGATTAAAGTCCCTGCTAACATACAAACCGAAATTACTAACTGTTCTCACTTCATGTAACACTGTAGGTCAAAAACACGAAGGTCTACATTTCAGTGCCTCTCCGTATTAAACTGGTTATATGTTAATTAATTTAATTTTAGATATGTTTAAGGTCTACATTATCTGTCCTACTAAGGAGGACTCTATTTTGATGGGTATTATAGTCTACGGGTAACGAAAGGAAGAGCTCGCACGCAGTTTATCGGAGTTGTTTTGCAGATACAAAGTTTACCAGTTATTAACTGCACCCTCGAAAAGGCATACGGTCTGTGTATATGTTTGTTTACTGTTAGTTGTATGAGTGTTTTTGTGTAATTTGCTGTGTGTTAATGGTAATGCAACGGAGAGAGCTAGTTTGTGAATGAGACGTTAATGCGCACTTCTTATGCTTTGTTTGTTTGTTCAGCTCTTACGATGATTTTTTGGAGTGAATAAAGATGCAATAAACTTGATAAACCATCAGTTAAGTTTGGCCATCATTCGGACGGGATATACGCTACAGTCTGTGTCCAAAAACATCTTAGGATAAGGTTTTCACACTGACAGCTGTACATTGTAAGATATAGCAACTCTGTTTGTTTGTCCGAGTTAGCAACAGTAACTAAGGGGGCGGGGCTTACCGATAGGTCAATTGCCTGTATCCACTTTTGTGTCCTTTAACGTTCATTTTTTGGGTCGACAGCTTATAAAAACTTCTGGGTTTTTGGTTCTGTGTTCATTAGCTTGTTTGCTGTACACTTTGTCACATAGCAGCTTTTAGACATTGTTGTGTTTTTTGTTATAAGTCATAAATGAGAAGGAGGCCGCTTCACGCAACACAAAGTCAATGGAGACGGTTTGATTGTTTTCCCCCTGGGTGGGCGTGGTTTTCAGATTATGTGTTGCACTGTCTCTATGTTTATTATAAATGATTTATCCATGCATATCATTATTTTTGTAAGATCCATGTGGCCTCATAATCTGTCACTCATGAGATGGCATCAGCAGCAATAGCAAATGACAACGACCCACGATCCAATCGATTTCCAATGGACGAAATTAAGTCCCACCCTACATTTCTTCTTGTTTGAGAAGCCGTTTCACTACGTCTGTTTCAATAGTATAGCCACAAGTCACAAACTATATGCATGTTAAAGCTACACTATATAACTTTTCCGTCCACTAGAGGTCGCCTGTTCAAAACAAAGGCGTAGTTTGATGACGCCACGTTTGAGCGCAGAATCTTGGGACATGTGGTCTTCACCTCACAGCCGGTGGAAAACAGTCAGGACAGGACTCGGGCAGAAATCATGTTCATGGAGGCGATTATTAACATTACTGTAGTGAAGCAGAGCAGGAGCGAGTGTTGTGGAGCTGAGCAAGGCCGCAGGAGCGATTGAAGAGCGGAACTGTTATTATGGCATAGTCGCCGGCGGGACTTTTATTATGACACGGTTGCCGGCGCCACTTCCTCTTTTCCAGTCATGAGTATATGAGGTAACGCAACTCTGTTTATCATATTAGATATATCTGAGTGTGTTGAAAAGGAAGTTATGACGTTCGCTCGGCGGCTGCTATGACACTTGTTCACACTGCAGTGAGAGTAAAGTGTTTCACTGAATAAAACCGGAGACCGAGGGTGACGCAGATATGACGCAATCGACAGGCGACTTCCTCACACGCATAGCCCACACGTCCCGGTTCCTTGGTTAAAATAGCAATTTCTCACGATTTACAAATAGCTGGAAAAATTTGGGATATTCTAAGTACTCAACTGAACAAAATATATAACACTGGCCTAGTGGTTTCTGGATATTTTACTGCAAAAATCCTACATAGTTCACCTTTAACATGAAAAAAAAGAAGCCAATTAACCTTGGCAATATCTAATTTTACGCCATCATTGCCATGACTGCGCACACCATAAACCATAAAAACCACGAAATTTGTTTTTATTAAAATAATTGAAATTCCAAACACTTACTAACTTCCTTTTTTTTTAGTAAAGTTATGTCCAATTTTACAACTTTGTTGCAATGACAACGCAACAACTAAAACACCTATTAATGTGATGATTTGCACAGCTTTAAATTATAAAATAATAGACAAGTTAGAAGAACGTCCCACTGTTTGTCTGACCAATGCAAGACATTTATGGGAAACTTGTTTGAAAACAGCCATTATTTGTGATATACTGACACAGAAATGGCAAACTTTAGCAGTTTGCACGTGTAAAACGATACTCGGTTACTTAACGTAACCTCGGTTCTCTCTAGAAGAGGGAACGAGTATTGCGTAAGTTCCTTACGCTACGGGAAAGTATTCTTTCTTCGAGATTTCTGAAAAACCCAAAATTATCCTTAATTTTGTAACATTGTCAACGCAGTGCGGCAGCCTGGCAGACCATAGCAGGCTATTCCAGCGTGCTATTGGCTGCTCTGCTGGCAACTGCAGCAGCCTATCGGTGAGCCCGCGTGACGTGGCGACCAATGAGGGCGCTTCGCGCCCACCTGGCTTCATTTGCCTACAGGTGGGGCGTGGCCACGTGTATATAAGCAGGGCTCACGGGCTGCATATTCGGTTTTCTTAGTTCTGAAGCGTAAAAGCCAGCGGGGCGCACGGCAAGGAACGCAATACTCGTTCCCTCTTCTAGAGAGAACCGAGGTTACGTTAAGTAACCGAGTATCGTTCTCTTACGAGAGGTTCTCTCGTATTGCGTAAGTTCCTTACGCTACGGGAACATATTGTCAACGCCGTGCGCGCCTCGCATACAGCATATGTATCCCAGGGAACCGGGGACCATAACACTGCTCGGGCAGGGTGGCCAGTAAAGAAAAAACGGGCCACCACATATACAGACACTTCATTCGAACTGACGGGTGGTTTACGACGGGTGGTTACAACACCCTGTCCCATGAATGAGGGAACGGCACCTGCCGGTCTCCTTCAAATTCACCACACCTTGTCTCATGAATGAGGGAGCGGCAACGCCGGTCGCCTTCAAATTCACAATATCTTGTTATATGAGTGAGGTAACGGCACCGCCGGTCACCTTCAAACTCACAACAGCTCGTCTCGTAAATGAGGGAACGGCACCGCCGGTCTCCTTCATATTCACATGAGCCTAGTACCGAACTTACTACCAGTATGTGAGCTATGTCTGCGCAGAATCACTGGGCAGAACCAACGGCCCTATTGAACTGATAACACTTTCGCCTGTAAGGCAGGAACTTCCAGATTGTAAAATCTCACGAACGTAGACGGGGAGGCCCAGCCTGCCGCCATACAGATATCGTGGATGGAAATCCCTCTGGCCCAAGCCCACGAAGAGGCCATGCCTCTGGTGGAGTGTGCTCTGACACCTAGCGGGCACTGCAGGTGTTTGGAAGCGTATGCAGTTGCAATCGCGTCCACTATCCACCTGGACAGGGTCTGTTTCGAGGAGGCGAGACCTTTAGTGCGCCCACCAAACGAAACAAATAGCTGCTCAGAACGCCTGAAGGCGGCGGAGCGTGTGACATAAACCCTCAATGCCCTGACAGGGCAGAGGAAATTGCCACCGTCCCCCTCATCGGATGCTGGCAGAGCCGAGAGGGAGATAATCTGCGCCCTGAAGGGAGTGCCGATCGCTTTGGGGACATAACCATGCCTCGGTCTGAGAATGACCTTAGAGTCATTAGGACCGAACTCCATACACGCCGGGCTCACTGAGAGCGCGTGTAGATCCCCCACGCGTTTCACTGAAGCCAGAGCTATCAGAAACGTGGTTTTCAGCGAAAGGAACCTTGGTTCCACAGTCTCGAGCGGTTCAAAGGGATGAGCCTTCAGGGCCTCTAGGACCAAGGCCAGATCCCATATAGGAACCGACGGGGGCCGCGGGGGATTCATCCGTCTGGCTCCTCTGAGGAAACGGACGATGAGCTCGTTCCTTCCTAGCGTGCTACCTAGCGTCGTCTGAGCGAACGCTGCTATAGCCGCCACATACACTTTGAGCGTGGAAGGGGACCTGCCCAATTCCAAAAGCTCTTGGAGGAAGGAGAGCACCCGCTGGACCCCACATTGCTGTGGGTCCAATCCCTTGGAAACACACCATTCAGTGAACACCGACCACTTAGAACTATATAACCGCCTCGTCGAGGGGGCTCTAGAGTGTGAAATCGTGTTCATAACCCCTACGGGCAGGTCAACGGGTATCCGTTGGTCACCCATACATGCAGAGACCATCGCTCTGGATGGGGATGCCAAACTGAGCCTCCTGCTTGAGAGAGAAGGTCTGCTCTCAGCGGAACTGGCCAGGGGGGTGAGTGCGACGGCTTCACCAGCTCTGGGTACCAAATCTGGTTCTCCCAGCGCGGTGCTATAAGGAGCACCGGACGGCGCGTTTCCCTGATTTTCGCTATGACCTGGGGCAATAGGGAGATCGGCGGGAAAGCATACAGCGGGAGGCTGGGCCAAGTTTGGGACAGCGCATCCTCGCTTTTGGACAGAAACGTCGGGCAGCGGGCGTTCTCTTTTGTTGCAAAGAGGTCGAGCTCCGCTCTGCCGAACAGGCGCCATACCAGCTGGACTGTCTGGGGGGTGCAGGGACCATTCTCCTGGGAGAATGAGGCCCCTGGACAGCTTGTCCGGGCCCACATTGAGGTGGCCCGGCACGTGCGCAGCTCTCAACGAGCGCAGCGAGCTGTGTGCCCACACGAGCAGGCGTTCTGTCAGATTGCCCAGACCTCTGGACCTGACACCGCCCTGCCGGTTCACGTAGGACACCACTGTGGTGTTGTCCGACCGGACTAACACATGGTGTCCTCGTATAAGCGGGAGAAACTGCTTGAGCGCGTTCTCTACCGCTATCATCTCCAAACAGTTTATGTGTAGGAGTTTTTCCTCGCTCGACCAAAGGCCCGAGGCTGATCTGCCCTCGAAAACGGCGCCCCAACCCGTGGTGGAGGCGTCCGTCGAGATGACCTTGCGGTGTGAGATGGCTCCCATCGTCACTCCCCTCTGGTACCAGTCGGCTACTAACCAGGGCTCTAGGGCTGACACGCAGCCCTGAGTCACTCTGATCCTGAAGCCACCGGACGCCCAGGCCCTGTGAGGCACTCGGGCGTTTAACCAGCATTGCAGCGGGCGCATGCGCATTAAGCCCAGCTGGAGCACAGCTGCAGCTGAGGCCATACGTCCCAGCATCCTCTGAAACAGCTTGAGAGGTGCGATTTTGCCTGGCCGAAAATACGCAGCCATGCGCCGAACTTGGCGCGCGCGATGGGGTGACAGGCGGGCTGACATTGCCACAGTGTCCAGATTCAAACCCAGAAATGAGGTTGATTGCGTGGGCACTAATGAGCTCTTGGTCCAATTGACCGTGAGCCCTAGGCTGTCCAGATGGCTGAGCAGCATTGCCCTGTGGGCGAGGAGCTCGGCCTCCGACTGCGCCAGGATGAGCCAATCGTCCAGATAGTTCAATACTCGCATCCCTCGATTTCTCAGAGGAGCGAGGGCCGCGTCCATGCACTTCGTAAATGTACGGGGTGCTAGTGACAGGCCGAACGGAAGGACGGTGTATTGATAAGCCTGGCCGTCGAAGGCGAATCGTAAGAATGGCCTGTGACGTGGCGTTATCTTGATTTGAAAATATGCATCTTTCAAATCTAGGGAGATTAGCCAGTCTCTCGGGCGAATATGCGCGAGGATCTGCTTGGTCGTGAGCATCTTGAACGATCTTTTCATAAGAGCTTTGTTCAGACGCCTCAGATCCAGAATCGGTCTGAGCGACCCATCCCTTTTTGGCACGAGAAAATACCGGCTGTAAAAGCCTGACTCGCTCATAGAGTGGGGAACCGGTTCTATAGCCCCTTTGCACAGCAGCGTGGCTATTTCCGCTCGAAGTAGATGTGCTACTTCCTCGCTCACTCTCGTCTCTGTACGCGCACAGAAGCGCGGAGGGCGGCGAGCGAACTGCAGAGTGTAGCCGTGCTTCACTGTTTTCAGCACCCATTCTGATACACCTGGAATGGCTTCCCACGCTCTCGCGTGCGCCACACGGGATAGAACGGCCTCCGGGCTCGAAACGCCGCGCTTCGCGGGTTTGACGGCCCGTATAGGAGGGGCGGGCGCAGTGCGCGCGCTCTCTGTGCTGTGGGCCAGCCGATCGCTCGCGATGGCTGGCCGCCCTACACACTGCATCTCTGCCGCTTCGAGCGGGGAGTGGCTTGTGTGCGGCCCTACACTCATCGCTCCGGCCACCCTGGGCGGAAAATAAATGGTGTGTGGCGTGGCGCGTGGCGCCTGAGGCATAATGTTCGCGAAAATGTGTGAGCGCGTTTGAGCGGGCACAACTCTTACGCGTGGAACATGACCGGTTAAGAGTGGCTGTGTGACAGCGCGTGTGGTGGTTAGTCGTGGACGCAAACAAGCGGACACGTGACCTAACTCTAGCACTCGAGCGGCCGGTGGCCGCTTTATGTGAGTGGGGGACACAGGGTTTATAGTGCTTGTGTGCAGGGGTGAACACAGAAAAGTGGGCACATTTACTGCATTTGAAACACATACGGCGCGAGCCGTGCGACCAGAAATAATGCAACTTTTGTGATTTCTCTGGTTCGCCGTAAAAACGGCGGTTGTTGACAGGCGAGAAGGCATTTTTGCCGGCTCGTTGGCTGCGTGAAATCCATCTGCAGCAGCCACAGTGGTGGGGGCTGACAGGAAAAAGAGTTTTGACGGTGGTCCGGCCGCGGCGGGACTTAACCGTCGTTTCTCGCCTCTTGCTAGGAGGACTTTGGAGGCTCGGGCTTCAGCGTGATCCTAGGCCGGGGGCCCCGAGGTGGAGGCGGCTTACCACGGCTGGAAGAGCGCGATCTGGGGCGGCCGCTCGGTCTTCTCTGAGACGAAGGGGGCCGCGCTGGGCGCTGCGCGGAGCTCGTTGCTGGCTGGTCACGAGGACGGCGAGCAGCGGAGCTATTGCTAGCGCCGGGGCGTCGAGGCAGGAAAAGGTTCATGGCCTGCGTCGTTTTCTGCACTTCGGAGAAACGGTCGACGATCCCCTTGACCGCTGGTCCGAAAAGCCCAGACGGAGAGAGCGGGGCGTTTAGGAAGGCCGCGCGCTCTGTTTCTCGCATGTCCGCGAGCGTGAGCCAGAGGTGGCGCTCAGCTACCGTGAGGGAGGCCATAGAGCGTCCGAGGGCCTGTGCTGCGGTCTTGGTGGCGCGAAGGGAGAGATCCGTCGCGCTTCGCAAATCCGTGATTAACTCAGCGTCACAGCATTTCTCGTCCATGTCGCGGAGGAGATTAGCTTGGAGGATTTGCAGCACGGCCATAGAGTGCAGAGCGGACGCAGCTTGACCGGAGGCAGCGAAAGCGCGGCCGATCAGCGATGACGTCACTCTGCAGGCCTTAGACGGGAGGGCAGCCTTTGAGCGCCAACCAGAAGGCGGGCAAAGGTGCGCTGCGACCGCCTCTTCCACCGGAGGGATAGCGTTGTAGCCTTTCTCGGCCGCGCCGTCAACTTGTGAGAGCGTCGAAGAAGCCTGAGACGAGACCCTCGCGGAGAATGGCGCATTCCAGGACTTTGCGAGCTCCTCGTGAAGCTCCGGCAAAAAGGGTGCAGTCCTGGAGGTGGGCGCACGGCGGCGACTGTTTAGGAAGCATCCGTCAAGTCGGTTCGGCGCTGCCACCTTGGGCGGGGCCCATTCGAGGCCTAGCTGCTCGACAGCCCGGGTGAGAAGGCGCAAGAGTTCGGCGTCCTCACCCGCTCGAGAGCGTCCGGAGCCCCGGACTGAAGAGGATGCGGAAGACCAGTCCTCGCTGTCGGAAGCCATGATGGAGCAGCTGTCGGCGCGTTCTGCGGCCGCATCCGCCTCATCCCCGGAGGCGGCAACAGAAATGGCGGCCTGGGGTGGGGGCGGGGAAGGCGAGAGTGAAGCGGGCGGGAAAGGTTCCGGCGAGCTTCTCTCTGCGAGCTCCGGAGTCCTCTGCGAGCTCCGGAGTCCGCTGCGAGCGGCGCTTCTTCTTGCGCGGCGTGGCAGGGACTGGAGGGATATCATCTTCGAACAGGACGAGTCGAGCCCGCAGGGTCGACATCGTCAGTTCTTCGCACTCTTGGCATCCGCCAGCGTGGAGTGCGGCGGCGGCGTGATCACGGCCCAGGCAGAGAGCGCAGATCACATGGCGGTCCCCGGAGCTGAGCTGCGCGTGACACGAGCCGCAGGTGGAACGAGACATTTGTATCAACGCTCGGCTCTTTTTGTGAAAAGTGTGACGCAGCGGCGACAACACTTTGAGCGTAAAAGGATATGGGGCTGCCGGATAGCAGAGCAGGCACGGAAGGCTGAAGGTGGCGCGATGCTGCCGGCTTCCTCAGGCGCTGTCCTCTGCTTGCTTGTCTGCGCGGTCACGGCGGCGGGTTCCAGATCCAGCGATGCGAAGGGCTTCGCTGAAGAAAAGAAAATCGAATATGCAGCCCGTGAGCCCTGCTTATATACACGTGGCCACGCCCCACCTGTAGGCAAATGAAGCCAGGTGGGCGCGAAGCGCCCTCATTGGTCGCCACGTCACGCGGGCTCACCGATAGGCTGCTGCAGTTGCCAGCAGAGCAGCCAATAGCACGCTGGAATAGCCTGCTATGGTCTGCCAGGCTGCCGCACTGCGTTGACAATGTTACAAAATTAAGGATAATTTTGGGTTTTTCAGAAATCTCGAAGAAAGAATACTTTCCCGTAGCGTAAGGAACTTACGCAATACGAGAGAACCTCTCGTAAGAGAACTATCATGAACTACAATGATGTATCAGATACCATGGTATTGTGATATACACCATGGTACTGAAATCTATTTACCATATTCATATCCCACGGTAGTGGTACTCTGCAAGATAATACAAATAATACCCATAACCATGGTATATGATTAAAACACAAAAAAACTGTAGTAAATTGGTTTTACTGCATTTCAACATTACATTGAATCAGGTTGTTAAAAAGGACAGTCACAGTTAAAAGTGCTGGTTCAAACATATGTTAGAATAGCCTATATATATATAGCCTATATATATATAACATACATATATAGCCTACTCTCTAAATAACAATTATTTATCATGGTTCCTTAAGTTTTCCTAAAATACCATAGCAACTGCACATAATGTAGATCATATTGCCCAAGTCAATTAGATATTTCCCAAGTATGTTCTCTTAGGAATTATACAGTACAACAGTAACTTATGTCGGCGGAAATCTACCATGGTAAATGTATGTAATAATGTAAAGTGTTACCCAAAAGCTAGTCTTATGAATAGTCATCAGGACTCAGCGGTGTAACAGCAAATATCATGTAAAATCAATCGCAGTTCTGTCAGATTCGTCACGAGACTGATCCGATCGCTTCCCCCGGTTCAAAAAAGACGTGATTGACGGGATTCTTACCCGTCCTGGAGAGAGAAGGTCCGTGAGTTCGTGTAAAAGCTCCACGGAGTCCGTGCGTGGGTCCGTGTGAAGTGAATGATGTGTCAGTTCAACACAAATGTCTTCAGCGTTCGTCAACATCAGCAGCTCGAGACGCGCGGGAACTCCACGACACCGACTACCGGCGGCGCGCGCTCACCACATCACTGACGCGGACACGCGCTGACAGACAAACTCACCTACTCGCCTGCCCTGTATTAAGTGAAAGCATTTTGTGAAACAACTATCTGATGGAGGGTATTTTGTTCACATGTTTATTTTATAAAATGAGCCTATAGCCTATTTATAATTACTATAATACATTATTGTAATTTATTAAATTGCCTATATTTTTGTTACCTTTTCCATTGTGATTTTGTTTGTTTGTTTTTATTAAATATAACCTTATATATTAAATATTTTTAGAAGACTGCTTTATTCCTTTATCTGAAATAGAAAGCTTTTGTAACATTGTATACCGTTCAAAAGTTTTGGGTCGGTAAGAATTAATTTTTTAGGGGAAAGAATTTAAAGAAATTAATACATTTATTCAGTAAGGATGCATTAAATTGATCAAGTGACAGTATCGACATTTATAATGTTGCAAAAGCTTTATATTTCAGATAAATGCTGTTCTTTTGAACTTTCTATTCATTAAATAATCCTGAAGAAAAAAATGTACAAAACTGTTTTCAAAATTGATAACAATCATAAATGTTTCTTGGAGCAAATCATCATATTAGAATGATATCTGAAGGATCATGTGACACTGAAGACTGGAGTAATGATGCTGAAAATACAGCTTTGATCACAGGAATAAATGACATTTTACAATATATTCAAATAGAAAAAAAAGTTATTCACAATAATACTGTTTTTGCTGTATTTTGGATCAAATAAATGCAGCCTTGGTGAGAATATTATATATATATAGTTCTAGCATATACTCTCATCTCAGTCACTCATCAAAAAAATAGATATATTTTTGTGTTTTTAAAGCTTTCATATCTTCGGATGAATCCAGCTACCTCTCTCAGACCAGTGTGAAGAGAGAGGATGAGCAGAAAAGACAGAACGAGAGAGAAGGTGTTCTTTGTGGCCTTAGTGAATGTCTCATTCATGTGTGTAGCAGAGGTCATGACCCCTGAGCTCATGGGCTGGTGTGAGTTACGGACATTACAGACAAACCACTCACCTGCGAGAGAAATACAGACAGAGACACACATAACAGCACTTTACCTGCTGTTGCTGTGGTGTTGTGGTGGTTTCTTACTGTGATGTGTGATTCTCCTTCAATGTAAATCTGTGGGATTTGTTGCCCGTGATTCGGTTTGATCACAGCGACGTAACAGCACACCTCTCTTCAATAAGACACGTTTCGAGAAATCATTCATGTCTGGAACACAAACACTGCAGTTTGAGATCAAACTCGGGGGTTTATATTAAGTGTTACGGGTTTAAGGCCAAGTATGAGCAATAACATTGATGCTGCCTAAAGTTATTTAAAGTCATTAGGGTAACATGGGGGAAGATGCCGCCCGTAAGAACAAAGTGCATTTACTTTTAATCTGTAACATATTTAGATATAAGACAAGAAACCAGGGAGAATGCTCAGAAATGCAGTATATACAACAAACAAGACTTCACAATGAATGACATGACCAGGCTTATAAAGTGTGCGCTAACAAGGTAATGGGGTGCAGGTGGATGTAATCAATGAGTGCTGATGAGTCCGGGCAAAGGATTATGGGAGATGTAGTCCTTGATGGAGTGACAGTCCAGGTTGGAGTGCCGTCAGGTGGTAATCAGGGGCACTCTCACTGGTGATTGTGACAAACACTATGAATGCAAATTGAATGATTTCACTCAACTAACCAAAAAGTTTTATTGAAAGCGAAGATGTCTGATCTGAAAAAAAATGCACATCTAATTTATGGAATACTGAATAAAAACCTCATTTATTACAATAATTATAACACTAGTAACAACTTGCCACTCTGGGTCTTATGTCTTGGCCTTATGTGCCAATTCTGGGTGGCTCATCTTACCCCAATGGTCTAATTTTATCTTTTATCGTTCAAATTACTATAAACTTTAACTTTTACTCCATAAATCTAAAAACATTGATGTGTCCACAACTCATTAACAAATAGCCACAAAAAATGTTGATATTCAACATAATTAATTGTCATAAAACGCTATTTTCCAGACACAAAATTAGATCAATAAACCTCAGAACTGTTTCGAGCTGACTAAATCTCACAAATGTTGATATTCAGATGAAATTAATATCAAAAATAGCGTAGCCATTCATCAAAAGTGCTGAGATGAGTGTCATCTATGGTCAGGAGAAAAAAATGAAGGTTGGGGGGTCATCTTGCCTCGACTTACCCCAACATGGAATTGAGTTTCTAACATATGGGAGAAATGGACTGAGTAGTAAACAATAATCAATGTCTGTGAATCTGCCAACTTACCTCAAAAACAGAATGTATGCCACTTGTTTTACGGTTTATTTTCCCTTTTTAGAGTACGTAAAACATTTCGGAGTGTCTATTTACACCAAGTGCAAATAGCGTGCCTTGTTGGCAAGTGCTTTTCGCACTACTAGCTCCGCCTAACAATGCCTGGTTGGCCCAAACAAGATTAAAAATAGCATTTTTTTCAATGTCATCAGTGGTGTAGTCAGTAAAGTGTAAGGCTTGTGGAACAACTTTTGACGAGATCGACCGGGGTTCGAATCCGCCTTTTGCCGAGCTCGCTCTTCTCCCTTTTCCCCATCACATATCACATCGGAAAGGCATTTACTTTCAATAAAAATAAAGAAAATATTCTAAAAGTGGAAATAAAGGGCCTAACGAAATGTTTAATAATAATAAAAGCATTTATTGGGGAGGGTTAGGGGTCAGTATAGGGAGGGCTTTTATTGTCCCATTAAGGCGGCATCCATTTAATACATTTAAGAAATATAATAATTTACACATTATTGCATCCTGTTTATGTACACCAATAGTGCAAATAGTATGTATCTGCAATATGTCGAGGTCCTGACTCTCTGTGGTCATTAAAAATCCCAGGATGCCCATCGATAAAGAGTAGGGGTGTAACCCCGGCATCCTGGCCAAATTTGCCCATTGGCCCCTGTCCATCATGGCCTCCTAATCATCCCCATATATATATATATATGATTGACATCATCCCTCAGTCTCCTCTCCACCAATCAGCTGGTGTGTGGTGGGCGTACTGGCGCAAAATGGCTGCCGTCGCATCATCCAGGTGGATGCTGCACATTGGTGGTGGTTTGAGGAGATTCCCCCCTTCTATGTAAAGCGCTTTGAGTACCTTGAAAAGCGCTATAAAAATGTAATGAATTATTATTATTATTATTATGTGTAAATAATAATTAGATGCTATTTATACTTTATTTTGACAAAGAACTGCTACTTTTACATGGTGTAAATTGAATATATCACTATTTTCACTTAGTAAATAGCATCTACAGCTATTTTGCACTTAGTGTAAATATCATCTAGCGCTAAGAAAATCTATTTTTTTTTAACAAAAAAATGTATTTAAAGTCAATAATAAAACGTTAAAATAAGTAACTATAAGTAAAAAGTTGTACGGTTCTCCATATACGTTTTGTTATACATTTTCTGCTTGAGTGATAATTGTAGGATAAAGCTGAAGAATGAATCGATAAGACGGCGAAGTGCTGACATTTGATTTTTATTAAACTTGTATAAAAGCAAACATGAGTTTTAACAGTGTTACAAAAACAGAAATCTTTAAAAGTGCAAATCTAACATTTTATTATCACTGTCAAAATCAATAAACATAAAAACAAGCATTTCACATGATACTATCCCACTATCCCAGAGCTTGAAATAAATACATTTCCCTTTAATTCACTTTCCCAAATGCATGTGATGTTCCTTCTTCTGTGAAACACAAAAGGAGCAATTTGGAAGAGGCTGTGTCAAGCTCTGGAAATGACACAAAAAGCACCATAAAATGAGTCCATCTTCTTCTATAAACCCCTTGAAGTGAACATGATGTTGATGTTGAGTAAACCACATTTCTGGCAGCATTATTCCTTTAAGAACAGCAGATAATTTCATTATATGTTACTACTCTTTTTGATGAAGTCTCTTCAGAAAATTTGGACTAGTCTGCTCTGAATTCATATGGATTAATTTTACGATCTCTTTATGAACTTTTTGAAGCGTCAAAGTGGTAGTCTCTGATTTGAGGGAAAAGTTATGGGTAGGGTTATGTTTAGCGGTAGGACGATTTTCAGACAGGAATGTTGTTCCAAGATCAACAATATATGATGTTCCAGGAACATGTCTTACTTGGCAAAATCACGGTGACCATAAACTCGTCTACACACTAGTCGCTTTCATTGCCTCACTGTGTTTATAATCGCGCTCTTGCAAACTATTCTCACTCAAACTTTCCATCTTCCAAAAGATTGTTGTTGGAAACTTAGTGGAGGTGACGTTTAAGTTATGTGACCGTGGAGTAGTTTGTTTAGCTTTTGCTTCTGCTAATTGGATTTAGGCTTCAAGAGTAATTAAATGCACGTTAATTTCGGTCACAGCGCAATAGTCCAATACTGCAATAATCCTAAAGCCAATAAAACAATCCTGTTTGCTTTTTTGACTACGGAACCAAAGTAATGCGAACTTCTGCATTGGCTACAGCTTACAAGAATACATCACAGCAACACAATATCAGATCAATTAATGTGCATTTACTCTCAAGTATGTTCTCATTCCAATTGTTTTGGTCCTTACACTGTAAAAAAAAGTGTTTCAACTTAAAAAAAGTAAGTGTTCGTGCTGCCCTAAAATTGTAAGTTTAGTCAACTCAAATATCTTCACAAGTTGATTAAACTTACTATTTTAGAGCAGCACAAACACTTGGGCCATTATTTTAACGATCTGAGCGCATGGTCTAAAGCAGGGGTCGCAAATAAGTTTGGCATCGGCCCCCAAAACATTTGCCACTAGATGGCGGGCTAGAACATAGTCAAGAGATCATTTGAGAAATGAATTGATGAAAAATGCAACTAGAATTGCCTGTGACATACTTTTAGTGTCTTTTGTAACTGGTAGTGAGCTGTTAAAAAAATTTGATAAATTAATAAAGCAGTAGTGACAAGGCAAGTATCTTCATTCACCAACATGCAGCACAGACCGCCTTGCTAAAACACACACATGTGAGATATATCCAGCTGCAGCCCCGCAGCACACCAGTTTCAGAACCCCATCCACAGAACCGGAAGTGAGCGGCGCTACCCATACAGGGAGTGCAGAATTATTAGGCACGTTGATTTTCTGATAATATTTTTTTTCCAGGCACATTTGACCAATTCCAAACCACAGTAATCCTAATAACTACTATTGATTTAGTATTTAATAATGTATAAGTGATATATAATTGTTCATGAAGGCTGGAAATGAAAATCACCTTATATTCAGGTGTGCAGAATTATTAGGCATGTTTTCTTTTACAGATAAATTGAGCCAAGAAAGAGATTTAACTCAGACTGAAAAGTCAAAAAGTATTAAATGCCCATGAGAAGGATGCAATACTAATGCAATACTAGACATTGCAGTTAAGGCATGACCATTGGACAGTGAAATGCTCGTTGGGTCAGCAGGATCTGACAAAAACAGGTGGTGAAGAAAAGACACCTGTTAACTGCAAAAGAATTAAGAATTAAGGGGAAGAATTAAGGGTGAAACCATCAGGAACCCTTTAGTCTCCAGCGCCACCATTTTCCAAAGCTGCAACCTACCTGGAGTCTCCAGAAGTGCAAGGTGTCAGGATCTCAGAGACTTCAGTTAGGTAAAGAATCCTAAAAAATGACCCCACTAGATAAGAATCATAATCTTTTTTATAGGCTTTATAGGTTGAGAATGACTCTTGAAGGACCAGCACCACATCCTCTAGTACCACTGTTTGAAGAATTCATCTTCCAGAATCTGGCAGTACGTTTTGAGAGTTCATTTTTAGTCCATCTCTGCAAAACGGACTTCAGGATGGACTAAAATGAACTCCCAAAACGTCCTGCCAGATTCTGGAAGATGAATTCTTCAAACAGTGGTACTAGAGGATGTGGTGCTGGTCCTTCAAGAGTCATTCTCAACCTATAAAACCTATAAAGCCTATAAAAAAGCAGGCTTCATGTATTTTACAACACTTCAGCTTGTGATTGGAATTGGTCAAATGTGCCTGGAAAAAAAATATGATCAGAAAATCAACGTGCCTAATAATTCTGCACTCCCTGTACACGTTGTTTTCATATGGATTGTAAAGTTACTTTTCTATTCATCCTTGAACAAGAGAAACATGCATTTAAGCCAGTGAGATGTGAATAGAAGCATGAAGGAGAATATGTTGAGTTGTGAGGGATATTTCTGTCATGATACATGTGGTGGTGAACGAATATTGAATCTGTTCAAGTCTTTCACGTTTTATCCTTAAAGCATTTTTTGCATTTGTCAAAAGATATTATTTGTCTTAATATTAAATAATTATTCATTAATAAAACATTAATTTCGTTTTCAGGGATGAAAACACTTTCATCTTTTCAAGTATTTCTGCAGAAATGCCATGATATGGGCTTATGAGTCACAAGTTTTTGTGTTTTAAGATAACTTTTTTTGCATGTTTTTATTTTTTTTATGTGCCATTTAAATTCGTTTTAAACCTATTATTTTAGAAATATTTGATATATGTCCTATTTGTTTTCTTTCTGAGAAACACGTTTCACTTTAAGGCCTTGTATTAAATGGTTATTTTTATTTGACATTTGAAAAATAGAAATGTCTAAATGTTCTCTGTCTAAATAATACGATTGAATATGGAGTCAAATGGGAAACACTTTATAACATGTTACAAATATATTAGGCCTAATATATTTTTAAAATAATAAAAAAAAGTTGTAGTATTGTTTAAGTAACAATAAACGACAGTGTTTGTGTCCATTAACATTAAATCTCATAGGCTATTTTCTGTCAGTATTATTTGTAACAACATGAATGTGAACGAAATAATACTAGTATAGTATTATTCTATAGTCAAATGGGAAACACTTTACAACGTTATACATTGATTAATATTTTTTAAATAAAAACTGTCTATAGTTTTAGCCGGTTTCCATGAAGTATAAACTACTGTCTTTGTATTCATTGATTTAAGCATGATCAATAGGCTATATGTTTAAAAATGTTGATCAATGTTGACATGCATATTATATGAACAGGAAAGTGACTTTATTTAAAAGTATTGTTGTTAAATATTGTAGACATCGATCCGATCAAAATCCATGTGAAAACAGCTTATATTTAACAAAAGAAAATGATATGGATAGCGCAACTATGAGTGTTTAAGTTTGGGGTTCTGAAACTGGTGAGCTGCGGGGCTGCAGCTGGATACTATTGACACATGTGGGAGATGCGGAATGGATAAAAATAACTCTACTAACTAAATAACTAAAAGAGGACTTAAAGAAGCCCATTAATGGCATGTTTGAGTCATGCTCTTAAGTTTTATTTCCTCTTTCCATATTGTGAATAAAAAATGTGTATTTTAATTTGGTTGTTACACAATGGAGCCTAACTTATTGTAATAATTATTTGACGTAGCCTACTTTTACACTCAGAATTATTCCTTGGCATCCTCACGTACTAAACTGCTTTTTTTTTATTGTTTTGCGTGCCGGAGGTACGCTATCACGTCACGTGTGAGTGATGTTAACATTAAGCTAGCCGGTGAGAGAAAATGGCACTATCAAAGAGTCTAAAGAGGAAAGTCGACAGCGAAAATAGGGCATACAAAGAAAATTGGAAATCTCTGCGTTCATTCTACCTGATTTTGTGAATGCAAAGCCAGTGTGTCTTATCTGCATCCCAAAACAAAATACTGCTGCAAAAACGTTCTCATACTTTTTTAGAAGGCAAAATCACTAAAGATAAATTGTTTGTGAGTAACTGTTGCAATCTCCAAGGTTCGCATCGAACCCGGGTCTTTCCACATGGGAGTCGGACGCTAACAGGGAGGCTAAAGGCTGCAACCTCTAATGAGATTTACCTGCACAGCTTTCACTAGCTGGCCTCCATTACACTATCATGACAGATCTATTTCAGAACCAGCCGCTATCAAAATAATCTGGCTGCGGGCGCGGGACAGATATTATTGCTGGCAGATCACTGGTCTAAAGAGTACGGTGCAAGTGCACTTAGGGAGTGTCCGAATCCACTTTTGATAGTTTAACGAAGGGAAAAATGGTCAGTAAATGGCCTAAAAGGGTTGTCCCAAGTTCACACTTGTATTTCGGTTTGTTTGGACCAAAAAACAAAAACAAAACATATAGTCCTGGTCCGCTTAGCGTTCACACTGGCATTTTTAACAGCGAACCTAAAGTTACCGAACCAAAGGTATAGGGATACGGTCACAACCTGATTGGTCGGCTTTTATGACGTATATTTCGCAACGGAGCTGCTTACCAAACATTCAAAACAATGCTGTGTGCTGGATTAAACGCCATCATTTTATGCGTGTACATATGGTTTTATTTTTACCAGCTGAGAACTCACGAAGAGCTCATAAAAGATCTGCATATATTTATGAGGCACTTTACCTCCTCGTTGCTCCACGTTTGCCCTCTACTCATTTTGGATACACCGATCTTTCCGCGTCGTCAAATCAGCTGACATGTAGCGTCGCATCTTGTGACAGCACGTCCTGTTTTTGGTTCGTTTACATGTCTTTGGTCCGTGTTGCGTTCATATATCAATCGAACCGCACCAGAGTTGGTTTGGAAGCGGACCGAGACCCATCTTTTTAGCGTCTCGGTCCGCTTGTTTGGCAACGTTCACGTATGTTCAAATGAACCGCACTAACTGAGCAACCGCACCAGGGTTCGTTTTAATCCAACCAAACATGACAAGTGTGAACGCACCCTTAATGAGTCATGGTTGTGTTTTGGGCGCAATGTGCAATAAACCAATCAGAGTCTCATCTCCCATTCCCTTTAAAAGCCAGTTGCACTTGCACCATGGCGGATTCGCTATTTACATGCTGGAACTTGTGAGTGGAAAGACTGAGCGCTTCTCAGTCCAGAGAGGAATTCTTTTATTGTTGATATTTAGAAATGTTTGTGTGCTGCTGCGAGTCCCTGTGTGTGTAATAAGCAGAGTGTACGCGCGTTGTGCACCTGCCTATAGGCTCATATTACTAACACACCCTTTAAATATCACAAAAATACTGCGCTATTGACTTTAGAGCAGGTTTTTGATGGTCAATGGCGCAGTCGTTTTCAGTTCCTCAAAATGCGCCAACAATGCGCCTGAACACACCTGGTTTTCAGACCAGCACGCCCATGGGCGAACAGATGGACGCGAGTGCATTTGATATTTAAACAACATGGGCGCAGAACGTGAAAATGAGAACTACGTCAGGCTGAAACACTTCAGTGTCGTGTCTTGTGTCACATTGCGCCAGGCGTATGATAGGGCCCTAGCTTTTTTAAAGTTAAACATTTTTTTATAGCGTATTTTATAAATAATGCACAAATTGCTGTGAAGTGAGAAGGTTAAAAAAGAGAGGAAAGGAAAGAAAAGATGTCTCTGATACCTCGTATCATTTGATAAAACACCAACTCTCACACAATCACCTTCAAACCTCAGCAGAACTGCTTTTACTTTGAGTATTTGTCATTTATATTGTTGTAAATATGTGTTCTTTATATAATTTTTTGCTTATACTTCAACAGTTATGTAGTGTATTTATATTTTGAGAGTGTGAGCGTGTTTCTTGCAAAGCGGTTTGTTCTTTTTGGAGAAGAAGGTCTGGCCCTCCAGACTGACGCTGCAAACCTGAAGAGAACAACAGACACTCATCAAACACAACACTCAATGAATACACAAACACTCACAGACAAACCTGAACGCACACTTACTGAGCACACGAAGCAGGTGTCGTGCCAGGTGCTGCCCAGGGCCTCGAGAAACTTGTCTCCGGCTTCTATTGGGAAATCACAGCCACGGCAACCCGCCCCAAACCTACTGTAGTAATCTGAAAACACAATTACAAAACTATTAGAAAACACATCCTGATTGTCTTTATCTGCAGTGCTCACAGACACTTTAAGTATTAGCTTTGTCTCTGATGTTCCGTAGGAGAAATGAAAATGGACATAAAAGAGACAATTGTTGCCATAAATGAAGATAAATTAGCATGGATGCATGAAATTGATCAAAAGTAAAATCAGTAAAAACTTTTAAAGTGTTATGAAAGATTTCGATTTCTAATAAATGCTGTTCTTTTGCACTTTCTATTTATCAAAGAATCCTGGAAAAAAATTAATCAGGCTTTACTTTTTTTTTTTGAAGCGGCACGACTGTTTTCAACATTGGTAATAATCAGAAATGTTTCTTGAACATGAAGTGCCTTGAAACGCGCAGCATTATTCAGTGTGTTGACGTAATTTCCACTGAAACAGGAAGACAGGGCGGGACATATATCGAACAGCTCCTCCCCTTTTTTAAAATGACCAATAGCGTTTAGTTTATATCACAGCTCGGCCAGAGCCGTTGAGCTCAGTGAAGCCGCAGTTTCTCCTCCTAATCTACATATCGCTTTAATATACAGCATTCTGTGCAGAATTCAAACGGATCCGATACGTTTTCTGATCTGCACCGACTAGCGCATATGATCCGCTCTGTGCTGTCGTGGGACACTAACATGAAGCTAAACTTCATTTCCCCCCAATGGAAAGCATATTTACACTGTCTGACTCGTTCACTATCCCCTATCTAGTGCACTATGTGCCATTCATCATGTAGAAAATAGTAAATGTGTAAACAAGTAACCGATTTCAGCCGCAGCTTCAGCGTCTATTTATAATGTAGGGGGCGGGGCTTCAGAATCTAGAGAGCATTTGATTGGTCAAATCTGACGAGAAGCTGAAGTGCAGAGTGATCATTGATCCGTATTGATGGAAGTAAGAGACTAAGTATTGAATGCTTATATCTTCTAAATGCAAATGTTGTCATTGTTTTGGAGCACACTAGCTTATAGATAACAGTAAGTCAAATATATTCATACTAAAAGCAAAAAAAAAAACGTTAATTTTGATTTCATGGGGACTTTAAGATACTTTTGAAAGCACAATACATTAAAGGGTTAGTTCACCCAAAAATGAAAATTCTGTCATTAATGACTTACCCTCATGTCGTTGGACACCCGTAAGACCTCCGTTCATCTTCGGAACACAAATGAAGATATTTTAGTTGAAATCTGATGGCTCTGAAAGGCCTCCATTGGCACAATGCACTTTACACTCTCAAGACCCTTAAAAGGTACTAAAGACGTTGTTACAAAGTCCATCTCACTACAGTGGTTCTACAATAACTTTATGAATCGGCGAGAAGAGTTTTTGTGCGCAAAAAAACCCTAAATAACGACTTACATAGTGATGACGATTTCAAAACACAGCATCATGAAGCTTCAAAGCGTTATGAATCAGTGAGTCGAATCAGCAGTTTGGATCTCCAAATTTCAGCAGTTTGACACGCGATCCGAATCATGATTCGACTCACTGATTCATAACGTTTCGAAGCTTCATGAGGCCGTGTTTTGAAATCGTCATCACTATATAAGTCGTTATTCAGGGGTTTTTTTGCACACAAAAACTCTTCTCGCCGATTCATAAAGTTATTTTAGAACCACTGTAGTGAGATGGACTTTGTAACGACGTCTTTAGTACCTTTTAAGGGTCTTGAGAGTGAACCGTGCATTGTGCCAATGGAGGCCTTTCAGAGCCGTCAGATTACAACTAAAATATCTTCATTTGTGTTCCGAAGATGAACGGAGGTCTTACGGGTGTCCAACGACATGAGGGTAAGTAATTAATGACAGAATTTTCATTTTTGGGTGAACTAACCCTTTAATGTAGTGTAAACGCTCATGTGGTCGAATGTGTTCAAACAGCCACAAAAGACACGATTTCTAACGGCTGGTCTTGTGTCTGTCAGAGAAGAAATGAAAGCTGATGCTCTCTGTGTTTTTCATTCATTCATATGTAAATTGCGTGAGCTTATTTTGTCCATTAGATCGAAAGATCTGAAAAAGCCCATACATTTACCCGCCCATAGACCCTCCCCTCGAAGAAATCAGGACAGAAGAGTTTGAAAGTGGATAAAAGAGACGGATTAAAACACCAGGTGTAAACGGGAATGTGTCTCTCCTGTCTACTTGTGATCCGATCAAATAAAACGCATCTTAATATCAGGTGTAAACAGGGCCTTTGATAAACTCATCTCTGGTGGATAAAAGGATACTTCCTAAGATTGAAACAACTAATTTTGAAACAAGTTTGGCTGCTTTGAAACCATATTTGTGCAAATATATACAAATAAACTCGACTTGAACTGAATTTAATCCAGAAAAGGTTTGTATAGGAGTTATTTGGTCTAAAATATTAGCTCAGTATTAAAAATAACAGAAGTCTATAGAAAGCAATAGACAAACAAACACCTCTCTCGCAGTACGGCTCTCCATCCTCGAGGTGAAAAGTATCGTTTCTTATCGGCTGCTGGCAGGATGCACAGAGGAAGCAATACACATGCCAGGTCTGCTTGAGTGCATTGATCACTTCCTGTTAAAACACATCATCATCATCAGACTTTACATATACACTACCGCTCAAAAGTTTTGGGTCTTGTTTTGAAAAAAACACCAAGGCTGCATTCATTTGATTTAAAATACAGTAAACAGTAATATTGTGAAATATTACTACCATTTAAAATAACTGTTTCCTATTTGAATTAATTTTTAAATGTAATTTATTCCTGTGATCAAAGCTGAATTTTCAGCATCATTACTCCAGTCTTCAGTGTCACATGATCCTTCAGAAATCATTCTAATATGAGGATTTGCTGCTCAAAAACATTCCTCAGTATCATCAATGTTGAAAACAGCTGTGCTGCTGAATATTTCTGTGAAAACTGTGATACACTTTTTGAGGATAGAATAGAAATCTTTTGTCACATTTTAAATGTCTTACTGTCACGTCTGATCAATTTAATGCATCCTTGCTGAATAAAAAAGTATTAATTTCTATAAAAAAAATCTTACTGACCCCAAACTTTTGAACGGTATTTTACATGAACATAAAAGGAAGAAAAGAATGTTCAAACAGTCCTAAAAGACGTATGAATGTCTCTCTGTGTGTGAATATATTTGTCTAACCGAGCCAAAAGCTCAAGCATTTGACAGGCAGTTAGAGATTGAGTATATCTCATGTTTATGAAACACACAGTCACGGACCCCCAGGATTTTGTGCTGGCAGCGCGCGCAGGTCGGAGCGAAGAACTCTTCGTAGCAGTGTTGGCAGTAGACGGAGCCCTGTTCCTCCACAAAGCCCAGCTCGCTCAGAGACACGCTGCAGTGAGCGCATGTGAACTCCTCCGGGTGCCATGATTTCCCCATCGCCATCAGGAACGGCCCCCTGAAAGACACATGCATGCATATCAATGATAAAACACACACACACACACACATCAAACAGAAATACAGATTTGTGCATTGTACATGGGTGAATTTGAAGTTGTGATGGTCCAATTTCTGGTCCAAATATGCAGCTTATTCTTGCAAAGGATGGTAAGAGACTAATAAGCCACCAAACAGAGTCTGTTTTGCTTATACAATATTTAACCCTCCTATTGCATCTGGGTCTGTTTTGACCCAGAAGAGGTAGATCAAAAATTTCAAAAAATTCATAGTTTTTTGTACGAAAATGAAACTTTGGAT